>NC_139679.1:3493699-3674203 GCF_964106915.1 Podarcis gaigeae
TAGAGGTTTACTTGTAACAGAAGCCCAGTTGTATTCTAGGTAAAGTGAGCAAGTTCTTCTTAGGGGCCTATTCTTCTTACGAAACTGCTGCTATGTGGAAGTCAAATTTGTCTTAACCAGGAACAGATGCATGCATGAGTAAATACTGGCCACAGAAAAAAGCAGGGTTAATGGGAACCTTGGTGTCAGGTGAAAGGGTATGCCAGGATTAATCTCTCCGTTGGTTGAATAGGAGGACGAGTCTCGTAACATATTAACTTAAACTGAGGAAGTAGATGTTCTAGGAGAGATTTGCTTTCACGTGAACGGCTGGCATGTCATTTGGAAAGGATAACATTTCACCAGCCATTACGTTCTGCGCAGAAACCCTTTCATGACTGCAGCTGAGCCATCCTGCTCTGTGGCAGGAGGGGGGGGGGGACCTGTGGCAGAGGCTCTTCAGCTCTCATTATCCCTGATCATTGGCTCTGCTGCTTGAGGCTGATGGGAGCTGGACCACCAACCCCTGGAGCAGTGCTATTTTTCTAGGAAAAGAGGTGCCAGAAACCATCATGCGCACCTCCCTTATTCTCTTAGAAGGGCAATGGCAGCCGTTTCTGTGGCTGAAAAAAGCCCTGTCCTGGAGGACCATAAATAAGCCACCTCTGTTTTAGAGCTTCTTTGTCTTGCTGTCCAGTCCTTTCACCACACAAATTATTTAAAAAGCAAAAAGGTAATATACTTGTTCTTGGTTGCTACTCTGGAGTGGCCACTTGTGCCACCAAATGGGAGGAATTTCCCCCCACAAAAGGACACAGATCTGCATCAAATTTGCAGATGCTAATTTAAATGTAAGTTATACCTTTATTACTTATCACCAAAGGTCATTGCAAAAAGCCAAACAAGCTAAAAAATATGTATTATACACAAAAAGTTATGTTGCCAAATACAAATACTGAAAATGCTATGTATATAAAACACAGTAAATGAAAGCCAGAATTAAGGTTAAAAACAAGAAACAAAACAAAGGATAAGAAAAAGCAATTAAATAAATAATAATCAGATCAAGCCAGGGCATCACCATGGCAATGTAAGAAATAAAATAAATGATAATGAAACCATCAGGGAGTCAGGGCAATCACCAAAACACTTTATAGCTATATCTGAAAGCTGTTTTACACAAATTGTTGCAGCAGTCTATGTCACAAAATGTCAGCCTCTGGCAAAAGGTAACACATATTTTGTGGGGTAGTTTTTGCTTATAATACCATTGGAATCATGTCTAGAAATTTAAAAGGGGGTTTCAAGTGCAAACAAAATACAGTGTGGAAGATATTCTATGTGTCTGAAGGCAAATCTAGAAATAAATAGAAACTCAGAATGGGTGGGGGTGGGGTCAGGTGGCGATTTTTCTATTTTACTTCCTATATGTGGGGTTTGGTGTCAGCGTTGTTTATGCAGGTTCTTTGCTGTTTGCTTGTGTTCCTTTGGTGGTGAGAGAGGTTGGGGTTGGCCTAGGGTGTGCTTATTCCTTTGTAGTTGGCTGTGGTGGTCTTTGTTTTCATGTGTGAGTGGGGTGGGTGGGTGTTTTGGATCAGCAACAAATCTACTTATTCCAAGACCTCCCTTAAAACAGTAGTGGATCACCATGAAGAAGGCGCCACCACCGAGAAGGTCTCTGCCTGGTTCCCTGTAACTTGGCTTCTCGCGGGCGTCTCCTTCGTTTTTCCTTCTAGCAGCTGCTGAAAAGCTTTGATTTCACCCCCAGAGGCGCACTCCATTGCCTCTCGAAAGAGATGCCCACAACTTCCCAGGGAACTCTGGGAATGGTAGTTCTGGGAGGGGCATAGGGGGTCTCCAAACGGCTCTCAGTACTACAGCTCCCAGAATCCTTTTGGGGGAAGCGTTTCAAGGTACCATATGGCTTTTAAGTGGATGTTGGGCGTGTAACGTCAGCTGTCATGCGTTCCCTATCCACTGGATGTCAGGATTTCCTAACAAAAACCTCCAAAACAAGTAACTTCAAGTAACTTCTAATTTTTAATATTACAATATTTATTCAAATAGTCCTAAAATTTCCTCAGATCTTCTTGATATTCCTCTTCTTTCTGGTCACGGAGTATTTCAGTAAGGTCAGCTAGCTCCATGAAGTCCATCATCTTCATTTGCCATTCTTCCACAGTTGGTAGTTCTTGTGTTTTCCACTTCTTGGCTAGTAAGATTCGAGCACCAGTTGTGGCATGCAAAAATAATTTTACATCTTTCTTGAGCAATTCCAAACCTGTTATTCCTGGAAGGCTTCTGGTTTCTTTATAAATGTATATTTCATTTTTTTTTTCAATTCATTAGAAATCTTTTCCCAGAAGTCTTTCACCTTGGGACAGGTCCACCACATATGATAAAAAGTTCCTTCCTTTTTTTGCATTTCCAACATAGATTATCACAGTTATGGTAAATCTTTGCTAATTTAACAGGGGTCAAGTACCATCTATACATCATTTTCATTATATTTTCCTTTAACATCGTACATGCGGTAAACTTGATCCATTTCTTCCATAACCTCTTCCAGTCCTCCATCATTATATTATGTCCCACATCTCTTGCCCAATCAATCATAACCAATTTAACTTGTTCATCCTTTGTATGCCACTCCAAAAATAAATTATACATTTTAGTCATATTCTTAACTTTAGTATATAACAACTCTGTTTCCAATTTGGTTTTTTCTGTTGCAAAACCATTTTTCTTGTCAATCTTAAATAATTCATTAATTTGATAATATTGAAGCCAATTCACTTTATCTTTAATTTGATCAAACTGTTTTAACTTAATTCCTTCCTGATCCTCAATCAGTAAGTCTGAGTATCTCAACCATTTATTTTCCATATTTAACTTTTTTGGGGCCTGTGCTTCCTTTGGCGAAATCCATTTAGGGATCCACTACTGCTTTAAGGGAGGTCTTGGAATAAGTAAATCTGTTGCTGTTCTCCTGCGCTCCCTGCCTCGCGCCCTGGTCCGTGTGCCCTTCTCCCAAGCTCTGCACACTATTTCATATTTGGTTGTGCATTGAAATAGTGCAACGATGAGAGCATGTTGGCAGGGGGAACTACTCTGGCAGGTGTGGGGCCAAAGGACCTACCTATGTGCTCTTTCCATCTGTCGATCCTGGCTAGCTGACAAATCAAGAAGGCTTTGAAGTAAGTTGGTTCCAAACGACACTGCACTGTGTCCCTTCACAACACCCCCCCAAATGCAAATTCTTATGGTGACTTTGCCCTTGTAAACGAGTGGTTTTTGCTGGCAAAAAGTCCAGCTTCTTGTTGCTGCAAGGTGGTATCTGTACTACAACTTCAGTGCCTGATACTCACCATTTCACCCCCTGCACCAAGGCATTCCCACACTTTACTAATGCTCTCAAGCTCCCACCAACCTTGAAATTTCCAGTTTTTCGCTTAGGAACATTGCCTCTTGAACAACTGCTTCCTGCCCATTTTTTGGAGCCGTTGTCAATTTCAATAAATTGTGCACACTTGCTACCTTACAGCTTGCAGGCTCAGTTTTGGCTGTCATTATAGAGTGGTGCATGGTTGTATGGAACCAGGGAGCAGAGTGCCACAATCTTGAATTGAGATTAAATTTTCCACATCTCTTGACTTCCAAGTTTTTCTTTGTTTGCTTGTGGTCCATATCATTGAGGAGTCCAAGATCACTTTTTAATACAAATTTATTAGCTAATAGATTTTGAAATTTAGCCAATAATCATAGTAAACCACAACAAAATCCTTAAATTCCTCTACCTATAATCACATTAACAGAATACAATCACTACTACAGAATACAATGAAGATCAATGGACAAACATACTGGAGTTAATTTCAAAACATAGAACATAATCTATTAGAAATTATAAAACAATTGTATGCAGAAAATGATAAAAAATAGGAATGTCTATTGATGATATCCTATAGCATTAAAAGATGATATCCTATAATATTAAAAGGAAAAAATCCCAAATTTGTCTATTTATTCAAGGTACTACCAATAAACACTCCTCCAGAGAAATGAAAGAGCTGACAAAAAATGTAAATCTATGAGTACACATAGGAAAGAAATCCAGAAGAGGAACAAGCTAAAGGGAACAAGGACACAAATGCTAGAGAACACATAAAAGAGGCCTCCATGTGATTCCCTCCAACCGTAAAGAGTAAACTATCAAATCCAAATCCACGCAGATCTCTACAGTTTGTTAAGGGTGTCGGGAACTGTAGTTTCTTCGGGGCTCTGGAAAGCGCAGTGTGCCAAGGGAGCTGGGAACTGTAGCTCCCGGGGTGTGCATATGCACACGTTTGCTTTAAACGCAATTCCGCAGCCCAAAAGAAGGTTTATCATGAGGACTACACTCTTGTGCACAGAAATGAAATTACAAAACCCTTGGTTTTTATATTTTTTAAATATTGAAAGTGTAGGTTTGCTTGGAAGGGACTTGAGTGTTGTTATGTACCAGGTTGTTTTTAAGTGCATATCTATATAACATATGGGACCAAAGGGGGTGGGAAATATGTCTATGTCTGAACTGTAGTTAAATGCAGAGAAAATATGTGCAGTTCCTATGGAACCTATGGGGGGTGCGGGGTGGACATCTTTAAAGTTGTTAAATGTTACAAATATTATGCCTGAACCTATCCTTTCGACTTGACAGCTCAGGGAAGATACCAATCTTTATGAATCACATAAAATCAACCCCTTTGCCAAGTTCTTCCATTCCAGCACCATTTTGCCCTTGGAAAAAAGACTCTTTCTCCTTCCACCTCCCCAAGCTTGAAGACATATGTACACACCTCCTGCCCCAGGAAATGCCCAGAGGTGACAATTGCTGGGCTCCTTGTTCTCCAAGGGAAGCCAAATCTCATCCCCAGACTTGCCTCCGGCTCCAGACATGCCAAGGAAGTTCTGTTGTACTTTGGGTGGTGGGTACTTAAGACATGTTTGCCGATGATGCTAATCTTATACTGTACTTGGGTGTTGCCCTGACATAGCTGTCTATACTAATCTTGTGTCACTCTCCCCTTTTGTGACATGTTAGTGATGTAGCAATGATGTATTGATGATGCTGTGCAAACTGTAATCTGACATATGGTGAGAAAGTTTTCAAAGTCAATATGGTCCCATGCTCTGGGTTCAATGGCTGCTGTTGAACCTGTTGCGCAACAATAAGGGCTCTGAGTCTACTGACTGCTGTTTTGCTCCAGATTGCTTGGCTGGAATTTCCTTATTTTACTGACCACATGGACCTGCGGGGGGGGGGGACCTGTACCCCAACAAGCTGGGCTGTTGAGTAGTCTCTCAACCCAGAATTTTCCTTAACAGTGTGGAACCTCTAGTGGAGCTATCGCCCCACCCCCCAAAATATTGTTCCTTCGACTGTCCCTGTGGCTGGCTTTTTGGTTTTTTAAGAAAAGCACATTTTACATCAAATTTAGCTGCAGATTAAGCTGGGGGAAGGGAGGGGTCACTCTTTTGAGGCATCTAATCATAAGCCTGCATTTTTATCAAAGCTTATATTTCGATCAGGGCCTGTATCTTAAAAAAAGCTTAAAGATTTTCAAATGTTTCATGCCAGGCAGAAGACCAGCTGCCTAAAGAACCTTGGCAAGATGCTTATTCTCCTGGATAAGGGGGCCCCCTGATTTATAGCAGAAAACAATTCTCAAAGTCGTAAAAAGGGAATTACAGGCTGAGAGCCAAGGTTACACTGACCCTACATATTACAGAAGATAAAAAAGCAGAGATAAACATAATTAAGAGTGGGTAAATAGTAAAATAAAACCATGTGCCTCCCATTAAACTTGAGCCATATTTTCCTAAGGTTAAAAGGCCAAGAGCATCTGGCTGGCAGAAAGGAAGAGAGTATTTTGGGAAGTCTTTTTCTAAAGTTGTTTCTTTCTTAAACTGAGATCCTTTTAAGATTTCTTTTCCTTTTAAAAGGTTATTTATGTTATGTATTAAATATATTGGCTTAAATGTAATTATGCAAAAGATTTAGAAACTAATAAATGTTAAATCCTTATGCTAGATTCTTATTTCATATAGTTGGAAGAGATCACAGGGGCCATCAGCCACCAGCCCAGCCCCCTTGTCAGGCAGGAAAACACCATCAGAGCACACATATGGTTGTCAGGCCTTTGTTTAAAGACCTCCAAAAGAAGGAGATCTTTCAATGATGATGTGAACTCAAGATCCTTGACATCTGTTTAAGATAAAAGTTTAAGATAAAAATTTAAGATTAACTATCTGTTTTGGAAGGCAATAGGGCAAGGAGGGCAAGAGGTGAGCTGGTAATTAAGGTTCCTTGTTGAGACAAGTGTAAGATATATTACTACTTATTTGTCATTTATAGATAGAAGAATATATAGCTTTTTGTTTCCCATAAAAGGGCAAAAGGAAATGGGTGTATCTTTTGTGATTGGTTCTAGCAAACAGCCAATAGGAATTTCAACCAGGCTGATTGGACAGAGGCAGCCACAGGAGGAGCAAGGGGGCTGGATTAAGGAAATATAAGTGCTGGCCAGAATGTCAGGAGGCCAGGCCAGAGCTTGGTAACCATATACCACTGTGCCTCTCATTTATTTGTCTGACAAATAAATTACTATTTTAATTTCTCTATTGCTGCGTTGAATATTTCATTCCAGCTAAGCGTTAACCACAAGCAGGGTGCTACACTTTCTCTCCTAAACATCTCTTGTCCACCACCACCCTTTTCTGGGCACAAGTATTTTAAACAGCCCACCCCTGTTTCCTTCCTATGCAGAGTTTAGGCCCAATATGCTGCTATTACTGTTATTATTGTTAGCTTTGCAATAGTCATGGGGGATAATTTGCAGGAAATGTGTGGCTTACTGTGTTTCTTTTTTAAAAAATATCTATTTGCAAAAGGTTTATATAGAAAATCAATCAATCGATTAGTAATAGGTCCTCAAAACACCTGAGAAGGTACTGCTGCTAGAAACTATTCCCCCTCCCCACCCGTCCCATTTCTAATGCAAACCCCCTTCCTCAATCAAGATGGGATTTCAGCTAAAAGAGAGTTGGACAACTTGGGGGTTTCAGCAGGAAATCCAAGGCAGCCCCCTGCCTGAATGAGACTGGATTCCCCTGCTAAAACGAAGAAGGGGGACTGTTTAGGAGACAAACCCGCTTCTGAATCAGGAAGGGGTTTGCTTGGAATCCCACCCAACTGAGCAGAATTTAAGCCCTGCTCATCAGCGGACGTTGAAAACCAGACATCGCCTGGCCCTGGGCAGGATGGCGCACCGAGCCTCCTCACATCTGTTCAAAGGAGGCTGCAAAGCGGGGGGACATGCTTGTATCATTTTGTAGTCTTGTTTATTTCTATGCTCTTTTAGATGTGGCTTCATACCCGAGTGGGGGATTTGAACCCTGGTGCCTCCCAGGTCTTAGTTTGGCAGCCTAACCACTAGGCCACACTGCCTCTCCACCTTCTTGCTTGAAGCAGCCCTTAATTAGGGACCTATATTCCTGCTAAACCAGCTTTCTTTTTAGGACTGTGAACTTGGCTTTGCAAGCCTGGTAGCCACATCGTACATTTAAGACGCCCCCGCCAAGAATCATGGGAACTGCAGTTTGTTAAAGGTGCTGGGAACTGCAGCTTTCTCAGGGTTCTGGAAACCATATTGAGCTCTTTGGAATTCTCAGAAATTTTTTTTTGGGGGGGGGGCTGTTAATAGTTGCTGCGGAAATGAATTCTTCTTGTGGTTTCTGTGTACGAGATCCATCCCAGTATATAAGCACTACAGTTTGGGAGGAGGCCAGTTGTTTGGAAAGCACACGGTCGACAGAAAAAGACGCCCAGACTTTTGTGGACTGTGGCAGATGAGGACAGAGGGAGACTGCGATTTGGGGAGAATGTATCTTATTCTAAGTAAAGCTTAATTCCACAGAAACAGAAAAGATGTTTGCCTTTCTAGGATATGGCACTGCTGTTCAGATCGCAAGTTACCCAACCTCACAATTACTTAGGGTCATGCAAACAGTCCAATGCACTGATGTCCACAAAAACTGGACGGATGATTCAAGGAAGCTTCCAGGCAGGGCATGAAGACACTTAGCGTAGCTCTTCCCCCCTCCCAGAACTGATATTCCAGGGCAAACCTTTGTTTTGATCCTGCAAATGCATCTCTAGCTCATCTTTTTGGTTAACTATGCAAATTGTTCCTGGCATCCTGAAAACTCAGAGTTACAAAGGCACTTCTCCAATTGTACACTCTGTGGACAATTCTGGTGCAGAAACCACCTTCATGCCTACAGCTGCCTAGAGTGACATGCAGAGAAGATGTTAGGATTTTCCAAATTACTGCTTCAAGGGAGCATCTGAGGCCACTGTAACTGTTTTTGTTCTTTGGGAAATTTTCTAATCACAAAGCCAGGATTCCCAAGAACTAAAAGGGTGGAGATCTTGGAGGGTGACGGAGAACTTGGTGCTGCTCCCTTAGGTTCTGCAGAGAAGGAGGAGCCAGGAGATTTGGAATATTACTCAAAAATACAGCAGATGAAGGCCCTGTGGCAGAGGGGGGGACCTGGGACCCTGCTCTGCTGCCTATTTGCACAATTCATGTAGCAGTATAGAGCATGTGCAGCAAAACCTCACTGCCTTTCGGAATACTGCATTTGCTGCTTTCCGTTTAATACCACAAGCCTAATCCCACACAAGTTTCGAATCATGCCCCACAGCCGGGCAATGTTCCTCCGGTCTCAGGAGGAGCCTCTTCAGTGGGTCTGGTGAATCTGGGCCTAGGCCAGGTGAAAAGGGCCTTGCGGGAAGCTGCCTTCATGCCCCACAACCAGGCCATGTTCCTCCAGCCTCATGAGGAGCTTCTTCAGTAGGGCTGGTAAGTGTGGGCCTCGCCCCCTAGGCCATGTGGAAAGGGCCTTGTTGGGAGCTGCCTTCACACTAGAAGCCAAGCAATTTTATGTCCTATCACACCATATGGCATGGAAGGAAGAATGCAGGAGGGAAGAGGTCCTTCAATGACTAGACATGCTTGTTATTCCCTCTCTCACTGCATCTTGTCTTCTCTTGTTTCCAGGATGTCTGCCAATGTCTCCCCTGCTCCCCTCCTCTCCAAACCGCCATGCGGGTGAAAGAAGGCTCCCTGGTGGTCAGATGGCTTAGTTTCCTGCCTCCAGTTATCTGCATTCCTGATGGATATTTTGGCCTTGCTGATGTGCATTGCCTCAACAGTCAGTGTCAACTGGAGAGTGTGGCGTGTGGAAAACATCAAGGGAATCGGCTCTGGAAACATCTGGATTGGAATCTGGCATGTCTGCTTTTGGAAAGACCCTTCTTTGGCATTGTGAAGATCTCAATGAGCAATATCCAACCCTCCCGAGGGAAATTTTTATTGCTCAGGACTTAATGGCCTTAGCTTCCATTATGAATTCAGTGGCCCTAGGATTAATATCATTTGCCCTGTACAAACTGTTGATCCCCCTTAGAGCGAGTAACAACAAAAGAACTCTGTACATGCTCTAAGAGATACCATCCGATCAGCACAGCAGTAGGAATCCCCTCAGAAATAGTAACCTGCCACGTTCCTGACCAATCTTGAAACTTAACATGGATTTCTGCAACTGGTAATACCTCAGGGTGTTTTGAAATTCCTTTTAATTTCATAACTTTACCTGGAATTATTTTGGTGGGACAGATGATCTCTGGGTGGGCAATAGTGACTTGTGAACCGGTGTCTTTTAACCCTAGAAATCTTCTCCCTTCAATCCAAATATCTTCCCCAGCATTTTTCACAAGAAGATTGTCTTGTTTTATAGCATAGCAATGTGACACTTTCGCCTCCACTACTTCAGCAGGCTTCGGCCTATCCTGACTAGCTTGACTCTCCTCAGCTTTGATGCAATACCTTTTTTTCTGAGGGCTAATATTACCAGACTTTTCTCCTCCAGCTCTACAATTAAAACTTTTGTGGCCAAATTTTCCACATCCCCAGCATTTCAGTTCTTTGGGATTTGTATAATTTGTTTTCCACCCTTTCTCCTCAGTGAGACTGGTGTTGGCTTGGGCCTTGTCATTTTGCCCTTTTGACAATGGCCTATTTCTCTTGTCTTTCTCTGAAGAGGGGCTTCCCTTTGCTTGTTGGAATTTATTTCTGTTAGTCCCCCACACTTTCCCCCCAAAACTTGGTTCATCAAACCTATGGTCCCTTATTTCATTTATTTGGTCAGCTAAGTTAGCGGCTTCTTGAAGTGATTGAGGGTGTCTTTCCTTTGTAAGATATTTTAATTGGCCGTTTATTGTTTCATAAAATTGTTCCAGAGCAAACACTTCTTGATTTTTGGAAGAGTCTGCCCTCTCCTGTTCTAACCATTTTGTGAGGTAGTTTGAGATTTTCGCCCCAAGCTGAGCGGATGTCTCCTCCCTCACTTTAGTCACACTTCTGAATTTCTTTCTCAGTTGTTCTGAGGAAATCCCAAAGCTGGTGTATAAATCTACCTTCACTTGAGTTGGACTACTGGTGTTATTACTATTATTTTGATTCTCCATAGCTGCCAGTTCCAGTTTCCTCATCTCCAACTGAAATTGCATTCTTTCTAACTCCTGTGCAGATTTAATCTTTTACAATTCCAATCTATATTCTTGTTCTAACTTCCACTTTTCAAATTCTTCAGAGAATTTTGGACCTCCTGCCTCAGGTTGAATACTAATTATATTTTCTAAACTCTGCTCTTCCCTCTGAGGATTTCCATTCTCCTCTCCTTCAGAGCTTTTATAAGTTGTTTCCCTCACTGGGTTTCTTATCTTTTTGGGTGACATAAACAAAATAAGAGAAATTTCCTCTCAGTTCTGTTTCTTCTGGCTAGGCTTCTCTCCAGACTCTGGTCCCAAAGTTCTGCTATGGGTTTTCTCTCTAACCCTTCAAGCACTACTTCCTTTGACCAGGAGCCTAAACCCTCTACCAGAGCAGACTTTGAGCTCTCTTTCTCTTTATCTTGGCTTTGCGGCTTATTGGGCTAGGTAATCCCTTCACAGATTTACCCTTCCCCCTCCAGGTGTATTGTTTTTCCCACCGAATCCCACCACTTGTCTACCACTTATGTGGTGACAGGTAGTGATGTTATTCCACCGCAGGTACGGTTGTGATCTCACCTACGGTTATTATCCCACCTCTGCCACCAATTTTGTGGTGATCACACAGGGCCCCTGGACGTTTGACGGTCTATTGACCCTGTGCCACCACTGTGATTGCTTGCTTGCTTTCTTTCTTTCTTTCTTTCTTTCTTTCTTTCTTTCTTTTGCGCATGCTTTCTATTGAGATTTTTCACAAACAAAATAAAACAATCTTTTACAGTTATCATTTTATGTCATCTTATTTACACTGCGTATATTCACGCCCAGACTTCCTTCCTTCCCAGCTGCGGTTTTCTTAATATATATCTTCTCTTACAGATTCTTATTCACTTCTATACACATCACAGGATTTATGTTTATCCTGCTGTAGTTTTTAAACTTCTACAGTTAATTCTTATGATGCCACAAATTTACCCCATTCTTCTTCAAACTTTGTCCCTTTTTGGTGCCGGATTTTATACGTCATTTTAGCTAATTCTGTGTATTCAAAAAATTTAGCCTGCCATTCCATAACCGTTGGGGTCTCCTGTGACTTCCACTTTTGAGCTACAAGGATCCTGGCTGCTACTGGAGCATATTGGAATAATTTATGATCCTCCTTTTTTACTTCCTCCCCTATTATCCCTAATAAAGCCTCCAGTTTTTTCGGGAAAGTGTACTTAAAAAGTTTCTTCAGTTCATTATATATTAAGTCCCTTTTTTTTTTCATCTTTTCACACTCCCACCACATGTGGCCACCACTGTGATTGCTTTCTTTGCTGCCACCACCCTGCTTCTCACAGGGACACACGGAGTCCAGACAGTTGTTAACATTAACAAATAATCAAGTTTATTTTTAAATGCAGGAACAAGCGTATGGTTTCAGTTTATTTTTCTCTTGTCAGTTTCTTAATCTTAGTTCCTAACAACTCCAAACTGATTATTCCAACTATTTATCTGACTCCACCTAACAATTCCCCTCACTCTCTCACAATACAACTTGACCAACCCACTGCCTATTCCTCCCTCTTCCTTCTCCAACTCCCAAACCTCAACTGACTTTCAAAACCTCCCACTCTAACTTCTACTCCCCCCTTGCATTCTCACTAGCCAATCACATCACACCCATTTTAACCCTTTCCTTATGACCCATCCTAGAAGGCAAACCCACAGCCGTACACCCCAAAGCTCACCTGAAGGACATCAAAGCCCACCTGATGTCCCCAAACTTACGATTATACATGTCATTCCCTTCAAGCGTAAAGACTAAACTATCAGATCCAGATTCACGCAGATCGCTCCATACACGCATGGAGGATCAGGATCTGAGTTTTGTTTTGGGACTTCAGGTGGGCTTTGATGTCCTTCAGGTGAGGAGGCCTCTTTTTTATGACTAGTATTTATTTATTTATTTATTAAAGATTTTGTTGATTTACAAAAGTGTGCCATGTCTCTCTCTCATGTCCCCCCCCCCCCGTTACATTTTTACAAATCATTTTCATTTGACGAGACACTAGGAAGAAAAGGGGAAAGAGGTGGAGGGGGGGAAAGATGGGTGGGGGTGGGGGTCAGGTGGCGATTTTTCTATTTTACTTCCTATATGTGGGGTTTGGTGTCAGCGTTGTTTGTGCAGGTTCTTTGCTGTTTGCTTGTGTTCCTTTGGTGGTGAGAGAGGTTGGGGTTGGCCTAGGGTGTGCTTATTCCTTTGTGGTCTTTGTTTTCATGTGTGAGTGGGGTGGGTGGGTGTTTTGGATCAGCAACAAATCTACTTATTCCAAGACCTCCCTTAAAACAGTAGTGGATCACCATGAAGAAGGCGCCACCACCGAGAAGGTCTCTGCCTGGTTCCCTGTAACTTGGCTTCTCGCGGGCGTCACCTTCGTTTTTCCTTCTAGCAGCTGCTGAAACCTTTGATTTCACCCCCAGAGGCGCACTCCATTGCCTCTCGAAAGAGATGCCCACAACTTCCCAGGGAACTCTGGGAATGGTAGTTCTGCGAGGGGCATAGGGGGTCTCCAAACGGCTCTCAGTACTACAGCTCCCAGAATCCTTTTGGGGGAAGCGTTTCAAGGTACCATATGGCTTTTAAGTGGATGTTGGGCGTGTAACGTCAGCTGTCATGCGTTCCCCATCCACTGGATGTCAGGATTTCCTAACAAAAACCTCCAAAACAAAGCCACACTCTTTCTACCCCCTAAAAAAATACCATCAACTGGAGAAAATGCGGATTATCTGCTGGTATGATTGGTACAACCTGAAGCGGGTGACGGAATTGTAGGCGAGAGAATTGTAGAACGGAAGAGTTGGAAGGGACCCCATGGGTCATCTAGTCCAACCCCCAGAAATGAGGGAATGAAGAAGGGTCAAAAGTGAGAGAATGGACCCAATATTTGTCAGAATGGACCCAATAATAATAGAAAATATGCTTTTAAAAGAATAGATTTGAATGCCAGCTCATTCATTCCATGCACATTTTTGAAAGGGGGGTTGGAAAGAGTGAATTCATCACTAGCGGGCTTCCAAGTCCTGGCAATTCACTGCTTGCGTTTATTTAATATTTGAAGATGCCTTCTTGCTTCAACTTTGGGTTTTTTGGGGGGGTTAATTTTTTATACAAGATAAAAACACAAATAAATAAATAAGACAATAATAATAATTTAGTTAGACCCCGCCCATCTGGCTGGGTTTCCCTCTCTTCTAATTCTAATAGAGCATTAGAGTTCTGATACAAAAGAGGGGAAATAAGTTGCAGCTAAGGGTGAAAAAGAAAAAAAACATCCTAGGAAATGAGATGGGAAGGTGATAATAGAAAAGGGTGGGGGAAACTTACTATGTAACGAATCCTGATGTGCAATTTGTGGAATAACAACAACAACAACAACAACACAACATACTTAATAAAAACCAGAACAGAAAGAAACCAAACCAATCCCTACCCCTAATTAGGTATTATCCAGATAAAAAGCAAAAACTAAAGGACACAACTAATTCAAACCCATACACGCACGGATCTCTTTTTTTATGACTAGTATTTATTTATTTATTAAAGATTTTGTTGATTTACAAAAGTGTGCAATGTCTCTCTCTCATGTTGGGACTATCTTGCCAAAATAAACACTCGTATCTCTCCTCTATGAAGAAGAAGACTACTAGGATAAGGTTACCAGATTCCCCCCCCCCCCAAAGAATCCAGGGATATTTTTTTAAATTAAAAAAGGGGGAAAATATATTTTTAAAAAGTTATTTAAAAAATTAAGAAGTAATATCTTCTCTTCTGTGGTCTCCTCTGTCACGTGTCCTTCCTCGGCCTGCTCTCTTGGAGCGCTAGCCGCCATGGAGTAGGCTCGGGTCGGGCCTGGGCTCGGCCACGCATCCTTGCCCTCCTGGTGCTCTCCTACCTCTTTTCCTGAGTGGCGGCAGCAGCGCGGCAAGGTCAGGGCTCCCCTCTTTTTTCTCCTTCCTCTTTCTCTTTCTTCCTTCTCCTTCTCCTTCTCTCTGCCTCAGCTCCAGGGTTTTCCTGGCCCTGGAGCGCTGCTAGGCAGTTGGCTGGGCACTCTCACGCTTGGCTCAATTTGGGTCGCAGGGTGTGTGTGTGTGTGTGTGTGTGTGTGGTTTCCCCAGTTGATGCACCGGGCGTCCCTGGTTCCCCCTCGGCAGTGGTGGCGGCAACGGCAGTCTAGCAGCCTGGAGCCAGCCTGGTAGTGCAATTGGCTCTGGCTGGCTTCAGGAGCTGCTCGCTGCCGTGGCACCCGCCATTTTGCCTTGCCGGAAGTCCCCGTATGATGTGTGTTGTGCCGTTGAACCAATAACGTAACAATCATTCCCTACTTATAAATCTACAACACTTAAAATATAAATCCGGGGACAGTCTGGAGACAGATTTTGTCCAGGGACAGATTTGTAAATCCGGGGACTGTCCCCGGGAAATGGGGATGTCTGGTAACCATATACTAGGAATTTTGCAAACTTAAAGGAAGGACAACAAGATAGCAAATAATATTTAGTAGAAAGATGAAATAAATATTCACAATTACTTCAAGGGAACAAAGGACATTTAGTGGGCGAATAAACTGGAATGAAAGATAAACACTGGAACTGAGAAGGCATAAGACAAGGAGAAAGCCCTCAAGGTCTTTGTCCCTGAAGCTGACTGGCACACTTACTCAGCCAACGTGCCTCTGATGGCCTCTGAGAAAACTATCACCATTGTATTCCACCCTTCTCAAAACACCTCAGAGTAACATACCGGCAGTTATATCACATTGTTTACTTATTTATTTATTAGATGAAACAATAAACATCTTAAAAACAGAGCCAATACCTGCTGCTTTCTATATTGTGTGTAGGACTTCAAGGATGTTGTGCTGCCCAAATCACACTCAGTGCTGGGACTTGCTTTTTAATAAACGTGCACGTGCTAAGGCTGTATTTCTAAACTTACTTGGGAGTAAGCCCCATTTATTCAATAGGACCTGCCTCTGAGTAGACATTGTTAAGATTGTGCTGTAAGGCTACTTGTTCCACATACATTGATCACACCGTAGTTATTCACTGTGCATAACTGTGAGACTATATGTGCAAAGGCATATCTAGGAGTAAGCTCCATTGAATTCAGTGGGATATCCCTGAGTAGACATGGATAGGGTTCAAACAAAGGGAGGCTTCGTCCCACCGCAATAGTGCCCCTGGGGGGATGAGTTGCATCTGCCTCAGGAGCCAACGTGAAAGGAAAGCATGATGACTTTATTTATGTAAAGACCTACCAAAGGAAAAAGCATGGATCAAATTGCGCTTTATTTTATTTATTTAATAAAACCCATATACCGCTGGATTGTAAAAAACAAAACTCAAAGCCGTTTATAAATACCAAATGCAATATCCAAGAGTAATGAATATATAAAAAAGGTAAAGGACCCCTGGATGGTTAAGTCCAGTCAAAGGGGACTATGGGATGTGGCACTCATCTCGCTTTTCAGGCCAAGGGAGCTGGGGTTTGTCCACAGATAACTTTCCAGGTCATGTGGCCAGCATTACTAAACCAATGGGACACCGTGACAAGTGCCAGAGCATACGGAAACACTGTTTACCTTCCCATCGCAGTGGTACCTATTTATCTACTTGCGCTTTGGCGTGCTTTCAAACTGCTAGGTTGGCAGAAACTGGGACAGAGCAACAAGAGCTCACTCCGTTGCGGGGATTCGAACTGCCAACCTTCTGACCAGCAAATCCAAGAGGCTCAGTAGTTTAGACCACAGCACCCCTTGTGTATATTGGGATGAAACACAACTTTTTACACCCTCGCCTTCTGTATAAATCCTGCTTAGCTGTCTTAATTTTGGGAGCCTAATTCAAGTGGGCCAAATTGTTTTGATGCTGTTTGTCATAAAAAACTCTTGCTGATCTACTGCAAAGCAGAGATCTTCTAGCTACAGATCCTGATGTACCTGCTGCCCATCCCTGCATTGCAATAGCCTGCTTGTCTGAACAGGATCGGCCAGCCAAGGTAGCAGGATTTAATCTCTGCTCCTCAGCTGAGTGGGGATCGAAGCCCTGCCCAAAAGTGCCCTTTGAAGCAGGGTGTGCATACAAGCTACTTTAAAGAGTCTTTTGCAAAGGCTTTAAGACAACTCCTGTACTTCCACTTGAGCTGCCCAAGGAGTGTGAAGGCTGTCTTAAAGCCTTTTGCATGTTTCCTCCCTTTTAAGTCCACAATGTTGGTGGCTTAAAAAGCATGGGGAAACTTTAAAAGAGCTTTGTGTGTCTCCTCCCACTCCACTCTAAGCCTCTGAGATCAGGCACGGGGTGTGTGTGTGTGTGTGTGTGTGTGTGTGTGTGTGTGTGTGTGTAGCATAAAAGGGGAGTATGGGGAAATGGGCAAAGGTCAAAACCTTCCCCACCTCTGATTTAAGGCATTTATATGCTGCTTAATCATTAACATTTCTAAGCGGTTTACATAAAAAATGAACCATACAGTGAACATTCATCATAGAACTGAACATAATCCCAACACTACCTGGAAATGCATTTTGGAACCCCCTGGGAATGCCTTTAATCCCTCTGAGGTCACTTCCAGCTGACCTGTTCATTGAGCTTTCATTCTGATTGGTATGTGGGGAGTTAGACAATGTTGCATGAGGCAAATGTTAGTTTACTCATTTCCTGAGCATTTCCTCATCACTTCTCTTATCAGAAAAAGTCTGATTTGGGGGCTGGGGCTGGGAAGCAAATATCACGGAGCAATCAGCTTTAATTGTGCAAACTAAATTTGCAACGTTGGGAAATCACTCTGTCTCTCTCAACATAACTTGCAAAGTTGCTGTGGGGCTGAAATGTTACCCTCTGTGAGCTCAAAATACAGGGTAGATCCTAGGGGGCTGTGCAGGGCTGTGACCCCAAATATTTTGCTACCTGAGGCAAAAGACAAGTTGGCATCCCTCACCCTTTTGAGAGTAGCAGTTGAATCTTGATTCAAAGAGGTGACCAGGCAGTGCCCTCCACTATACCTGAGAGCCCCCCCCATCCAAACAGCTACTGTCTGAGGCAGCCACTTCACTCTGATCTATGCTGGGACTGGCGCCAAGGGTGGGTCCCCTTAACAAGTGGGACTAGTACAAAAGGTGTTTTGTAGGGGGCACTAAAATTATGGGAGGTGAGGATTTTGGGATTTATTAAGGTTTCCTTGCCATTCTCTCCATAATCCAGGGTTCACTGAGCTCCTTGAAGGAAGAGGGAGATGTAAGATTCTGTTAGCATGTTCTATAACTATGGTTTGATGCCTTATACTAGCAGAATTTTTAAATATGTTTGTCTGGATTTTGGTACTGACAGGAACCCTGAAACTGAATGGCTCTAGTTGAAGGGGAAAGCTTATCCTCAGGTGGCAAACAGCTCTTGACCCTGATAAAAATTTGTGCTAGTTAATTTTGAGATCTAAAGGGCTCCTTGGTTTAAATCCTTTTTGTTACCATGGGTACATTTGCTGCATTGTGTCAGGCATAATAACACATCCCATATGATTGGTATGTGTATGTCCTTTGCATTTTGAATGGCTTGTGACTGGGCTGCCTACAACACAACTGCAATTTTCTGCACATTTACCTGGGAGCAATGTCCCATTAAACACTGTGAGTGAATAAGCACAATTTATTATTGTTTGCTTCCATTTGGAAGTAACCTGATCTATCATAGCAGAGTTAAAATGTAGGGTGGGGCAGAGCTGCCTCTCTCTCTCTCCTGCCGACATTTTCACCATCAGAAATTGTCTTATTAAAGGGGACTCCCTTTCCAGTGATCTCTCTCATTTGCAGATATCAGAACAGAACACCCCTCTATATCAGCTTCTTCTAAACGCCAGCCTTGTGGAGATTTGTAGGGGACACTTTTTGTACTTTTGGTGTCATATCAGAATTTTGTAACCTTGGGAGAAAAAGCAAAAGAGAAACTGGCTTTTGAAATGTGAATTTTATTTTAACAGGCCAGTAATTATGGATGTCTTGAATGATGTTTTACTGATGGTTTTATTATAATTGTAGCTTTTGTATGGTTAACACTGCATTGTTTTGAGTGTGTGTGTGTTTCTTTATGAAACTGCAATTTACGACTATCTAAATAAAAGCCATGGGACGCGGGTGGCGCTGTGGTAAAACCTCAGCGCCTAGGACTTGCCGGTTCGAATCCCCGCGGCAGGGTGAGCTCCCATCGTCTGGTCCCAGCTCCTGCCCACCTAGCAGTTCGAAAGCACCCTTAAAAGTGCAAGTAGATAAATAGGTACCGCTTTATAGCGGGAAGGTAAACAGCGTTTCCGTGTGCTGTGCTGGTGCTGGCTCACCAGAGCAGCTTCGTCATGCTGGCCACGTGACCCGGAAGTGTCTTTGGACGGCGCTGGCTCCCGGCCTCTAGAGTGAGATGAGCGCACAACCCTAGAGTCTGTCAAGACTGCCCCGTACGAGCAGGGGTACCTTTACCTTTTTAAATAAAAGCCAAGGTGCATTCTAGTCATTGCTGATTTTATGCTCACATTATAGAAGCTGGAAATGTAAAAATTGAGATAAGTTTCCTAGTGAATCATGAGTAAAGAGGACAGGGTAAGATGGTTACCAAAAAGGATCAGTCAGAAATGAACTGGCATCTCTTTCAAATCAGACTGCCTGGCCTAAAGAAGGATCCTCTGTAATAGGAATGGCCGCCCAGCATTCCTTTCACTGCTAAAGGTGAGTATGTCCCAGAGGCTACTGCACCATCACAGAGGCTTCTGGCCTGCTATCGCCTTGAGTGCTGAGAGAATTCTTCAGCTAGAGGGGACAGCTCTTCTACAGCCCAGGTGCCTGAGGGGACGTGTGGTGAACATTAACATCATGGACTATATCTATATTTGGCTTGCAGAGAAGTCTTCTCCTTTGGGAAGTGGGGATTTGTCAACTCTGTCTCCATGCCTACTCTGGCAGCACTATTACAGGACCTAATGATGCCAACGACAACAGTAGGGGTTCATTCACCTACCAACGTGATGTCTGTGAGCAATGCCCTTCTGCAGTTCTACATGGGGCAAACAGGCAGCCTCTGTGCAAGAGAATGTAAATCTAACATCAGACATGGCAATATGCCAAAGTCTGTGGACAAACATTGCAGCCTCCTAGGACACTCTGTAACCGACCTTCAGGTGACCATACTGGGACAAAGGAAGTTCAAAGGGAGATAGCTCAGCCGCTCCACATAACTAACAATTCATCAAGAGATTTGGTGCTATCACTTGTGGATTGAATCGGCACCATTTTTTAAAAAATCATACCATATGTCGTAATTGGCTTAGCAGTTCCAGGATGCCTGTGTTATCAATGGAGCTCGTTTTTGTTTTTGTGAATGGCCACTGTTAAATAGGGTTGCCTATTTTTTACTTTCAAAAATTAAAAACCAGGACACCCTAAAAGTTGTTGAGTTTTTTTTTTACAAAAATGCCAGAAAACCACGATTTTTTGATTGACTTGCTTAAGATCCGGGACAAAGCCCCGCCTTAGAGAAATTCCCTCCAGACGTCAATTCCACCTTTGAAATCATGACAATGTCTGGGGAAATCCGGATGTCTGGCAGCACTCATAGTGTTTGTACTTCTCTGCTTTTTAGAGCCTTCTCACACACATGCAGCACTTTGTGCATCTCATGGCACGGACTGTAGTTCACAAAGGCTTTGGCGTAATAAAGTGTGTCAGTCTTTAAGAGTCTTGGTTGCCTTTGCTGCAAGAGACAAAGATTGCTACCCCTCCGGAAAAAAGAATTTGTTTTCAGTATCGATGATGCCAGTGATGGAAATATGAATAATAATGTTAGTTAAATCATGTCTGCGAGTGCTCAAAGAGCTTTGCATACAGTTGTGCAGTCAATCTTAGGGCAACACTATAATGCAGGTCAATATTCTCCCCGTACTGCAGGTGGCAGTTGAGGCCACCAAGTGCCTGAGGTCAGGCTTCACCTGAGGACGTGTCTCCTTCTTCTGCCCCTTCTTCATCTTCTTTGGTCTTTGCCATTAAAAAAAAATATACAGCAAAAACAACTAGTCAAAGTCCAAAGAGGATCAATCCCTAAGGATCAATCCCTTTCAGCATTTCCCTCCCATCCCCCATTCAAACTTTTGTGGCTTATGTAGCTCAAGATCTTGGCTATTATGCTCGAGGTATATAAGTTCCTGGTTGGCCTCAAACTGTGTAGGCAGATGAGCAGGGGGTAATGGAAAGCAAAAGATGCTTTTTAAAACAACAGCAACAACCTGCAGCTTTGCCAACTGTACAGCTCTCCAGCCCCCACTGTTCACAGTAGGGAAGGTATCTTAATAAATCCAGATTCTATTGTGTTCTAGTTAGGCTCCCTCTCATGCCGAGAAGCATTGCCTGGCATTGTACTATGGTTACCTACATCCCACTCTCCTCTCAGCGCAGGGAGGCAGCTCTGGCTCGTGAGTCATCCTGTGCAATATGCTTCTAGACAACGAGAGCCCTTCCAAGCCGTTAGCTATTTGTGCTCTCTGTGGTATTTCTGAGCATGTGGCTCTCTTTCCTCTTGTTGATGCTAGCGCATACCTAGAATGAACATCTGGCCTCGATTTCAAACATCTGGCATATTATAATCCCCAGAGAAGTAATCACCCCTTGATGCTGTTTGCATCTCAGAGTTAATCAGCCTCTTATTCACAATTTGCCTTCTTCCACGGCCTCCCTTCTGGTCCAGGATTTCCTTTTTGCCTAGGAGAAGCTGTGATGTCATCGAGCCCATAGCCACCATCACAAGTTGGTGCTGTAGAAAATGACATGCCACTCTTTCAATATCTGCAGTGAACACAGTGGCTTCGTGTGCCTGAACGTTTCAAATGTATGTATGCCTGTAAATAATCCCCAACTCTTATTTATTCAGCTTCCTATGCATTTGTGCACATTTAAAATAGTTGCCTGATCCAAAACATATCTCAAAAACTAATAGCAATTGGAATGTCTCTCTATAAGACAATCTTGGGCTAAAGGAGAACACTTTAGCTGCTTTTAAATTCAATTCTTAAATTGAAAGACTTAATGGGAAGTAACTATTTAATTAGAACAGGATTGTCCTGATGCACTTAACTTCCTGTCTCATTGTGATGCTAGCTCTCATACTCTTTATTATTTATTTTATTATATTCCTATCCCTCCCTTCCTCTCAAAGGTGCCCAGGATGGCAAAGAACCAGAGATAAATCAATAAAAACAATTCCAGTACTAATGCAGACAGAAAAAGATCTCAGCTTAAAAGGCTGGTTGGAAGAGGAAGGTATTTGTCAGGTGCCAAAAAGACAGCAGAGATGGCGCCAGTCTCATATGCAAGGGGAGGGCATCTCATAGGGCAGGTGCCACAACGCTAAAGGCCTGATCCCTGTATTGTGCAGAATGGACCTTCTGGTGAAATGGCATCTGCAGGAGGCCCTCACCTTTAGAGTGCCGATGCTGCGTATATTAGGGGTGAGATTATCTTTCAACTATCCTGGAGCTTACCTGCACAGGGCTTTATAACACTAAAAACAGCACCTTGAATTTAGTTTGGCAATTAATTGGTAGCCAATCTGGCATTTTAAAGAAGAGGCAATAAGCTTTTTAAAGCTTGCTTTAAACTGCCATATTAGGCTTTCACTTCTTTTGATGCTCAATACAGTAACTGCTGAAAGGAAAAGAGCTACTACTTATGTCTCTGCTGATCCTACGAGTCAGATTCACATCTGCAGAGTGGCAAGGGATATTCTGCATAGTTTTCTAGGAGCACAGCACAGACTGATGTGACTCAATGCCTATGCAGGGGTGTCAGGGCAGTTACAATGGTCTGTTTTTAATATATGGACTCAAAGAGTGTCCAGAATTTTCTCGAGAATTTACCCATTCATTCTAAAGGTAAAGGTAAAGGGACCCCTGACCATTAGGTCCAGTCGTGACCAACTCTATAAAAGGTTCAAATTTAGCTTGACTTGGGGAGATTTTGACAATACATGGATCTCTCTGTTCTTGGCATATCAACTCCTCCTAATGGTCAGGGGTCCCTTTACCTTTGCCTTTACAGCAAGATGGCTACACAGCTGTATAAAAGGTTCAAATTTAGCTTGACTTGGGGAGATTTTGACAATACATGGATCTCTCTGTTCTTGGCATATTGACTCCTTCAGAGGCTGAGCTGTGTAGCTTGGCAAAGAAACAAAAAACTGACTCCATTTACATAAGGAAATCCAGATGCCTATAGCTCATACCTTAGGCCAGCCTTGACCAACCGGGTGCCCTCCAGTTGTTTCGAACTACAATTCCCACCAGCCTTAGAGTGCTGGCTGAGTCTGATGGGAATTGCATTCGAAAACATCTGTAGGACACCTTGTTGGCCAAGGCTGGCCTAGAGACATTTGGTGCTGATTCCATTGCTTGTTCCAGGTTGGCAGATGTGGGGGTACGCACTTGACAAGATGAGACCTGTAGGCCCCTGCCTCTGAGTTGCTCCACCGTGGCCTCACCACAACCACCCTTTTCCCATTTGCCCTCTCCACCCAGGGAGAGCGAGATACTGCTTCCTCTTCTCTCTCTTGTGGACGCTCAGAGCAGTCAGGTGAATGAGCAGAGACAGCAAAGAATTGACCATACTGGTCAAAAGGAAGATGGCAGGTCTCTGCCTTCAGCCTACATGCCTCAGTCCTCACTTCCCATACTTAACTGGATGTTCCTGTCATCTGATGCATGTTTCTGTGGGGAGAAACAGCACAGAATTGTATTTAGCCATGGTTGTGTCTCTGAGGCTTGACACCCCTCTTCTCCATTTCCTGATCATTCAAAAAGAAGAAGCCAATACTGAGCTAGATGAACAAATGGTCTCATTTGATATAATGCAGAGTACAATATCCAATGAGGGTCCCTATAACATACACAACCAGCAATAACCAGATATGTTTAGTTTAAAATCTACATGAAATCAACCAGGGAAACAAAACTGGTGCAAGAGTTTAAAAACACAAAAAATATGTGTTAATTGCAAATGAGAAGGCCTGAGAAGTCTATATTAGGGTGTCACCAATTGTGGTTGACATCTGTCACAAGTCATCCTTGTCATCTGTATCAAGTGAGGCTGTGCAGGAGCCTGACCATTGTCTGCAGACAGTAATAGGCCAGATGAGGGCCAAAAAAACTGAGGCTGCACCCTGAGGAGGAGCTGTGGCTCGGTTTGGAAAGGGTACAAAAGGAGCTTGTAGATGTAATCTCAGAGCCTTTGTCTATGATCTTTGAGAATGATTGGAGAATGAGTGAGGTCCCTGCAGACTGGAGGTGGGCAAATGTTGTCCTCATCTTCAAAAGGAAGAAAAAAGAAGACACAGGTAACTACCAATCGGGGAGCTTGACGTTGATACCAGGAAAGCTCCTGGAACAGATAATTCAACAGTCAGTCAGTGAGCACTTGGAAAAGGATATTGTGATTACTAAGACCCAGCATGGGTTTCTCAAAAAACAAGTAATATCAGATGAATTTTGATGGAGTTACCAGCTTGGTGGATCAGGGGAATGCTGTAGACATAGTGTACCTTGATTTCATCAAGGCTTTTGACCAGAGGTAGGCCCATGGGCCACAAGTGGCCCACAGGGGTCATTTATGCGGCCCACGAGCCACCCCCGAACTGAGCCATCCACTTGGTGAGTCCCCGTGCACTGCGCTAAACTGGAACAGCATGGCGTGGGGACTCACTTCTGCTGTGCTGGAAATCGTGCCTGTGCAGACACATGCGCCAGAAATTGGGTCTGTGCAGACGCAGAAGCCGGAAATCATGGGCGCACAGAGGAATCTTTGCTGAAGTAGACTGGCCCAGGCGAGGTAAACCTTGCCAACCCCTGCTTTTGACAAAGCCCCCCATTATATTCTTGTGAGGAAGCTGGTAAAAAGTGGGTTGAACGGGGTAACTACTAGGTGGATTTCCAGCTGGTTGACTGACCAGATTCAAAGAGTACTCCTTAATGGTTCCTCATCATTCTGGAAAAAAGTGACAAGTGGGGTGCTGCAGGATTCTTCCTTGGCTCATTGTTGTTCAACGTCTTGGATGAAGGAATTGAGGGGATGCTCATCCAATTTGCAGATGACACCAAACAGGGAATGGGGGGTAGCTAATGCTGCAGAAGACAAAAACAGAATTAAAAATGACCTTAACAGAATGGAGACTTGGGTCCAAGCTAACAAAATGAATTTCAATTAAGACAAATGAAGAACCAGAAGCATATATATAAGATGGGGGACACCAGGCTTACTAGCAATATATGTGAAAAGGATCTAGGGGTCATGTGAAGAGGGGCATACTGAACCTAGTGTCTGGTCTGAAGGCACAGGAGCTAGAAAAGGATCTAGGGTTCTTAATAGACAAGTTAAACATGAGTCAACAGAGTGCTGCAGCAGCAAAAAGAGAGAGAGAGAGAGAGAGAGAGAGAGAGAGAGAGAGAGAGAGAGAAAGCTAATGCTATTCTAGGCTTCGTCAACAGAAGTAGAGTATCCAGATCTATTCTGCCTTGGTCAGACCACACCTGGAATACTGTGTTCAATTCTGGGCACCACAATTTAAGAAGGATGTTGACAAACTGGAATGTGTGCAGAGGAGGGCAAACAATATATTCAAAGCTCTGGAAACCAAGCCTTATGAAGAGCGGTTGAAGGAACTGGGTACGTTTAGCCTGGAAAAGAGGAGACTGAGAGGAGATATGGGAGCCATCTTCAAATATATCATGGATTGTCACATGGAAGAGGGAACAAGATTGTTTTCTCCTGCTCTGAAGAGTAGGACTCGAACCAATGGCTTCAAGTTACAAGAAAGGAGATTCTGACTAAACATACTGAAGAACTTTCTGGCAGTCAGAGCTGTTTGGCAGTGGAACAGTCTCCCACGAGAGGTGGTGGACTCTCCTTCCTTGGAGATTTTTAAGCAGAGGTTGGATGGCCACCTGTCATGGATGCTTTAACTGAGATTCCTGCATTGCAGGGGGTGGACTAGATGATGCTTGGGACCCTTCCAACTCTAAGATTCTATGAAATTAGGTAGGTAGGCTATTCTGGACATGATTGGTCTTTTTGTATGATTAAAGGTAAAGGTAAAGGTACCCCTGCCCGTACGGGCCAGTCTTGACAGACTCTGGGGTTGTGCGCCCATCTCACTTAAGAGGCCAGGGGCCAGCGCTGTCCGGAGACACTTCCGGGTCACGTGGCCAGCGTGACATCGCTGCTCTTGGCGAGCCAGAGCCGCACGGAAACGCCGTTTACCTTTCCGCTGGTAAGCGGTCCCTATTTATCTACTTGCACCCGGAGGTGCTTTCGAACTGCTAGGTTGGCAGGCGCTGGGACCGAGCAGCGGGAGCGCACCCCGCCGCAGGGATTCGAACCGCCGACCTTTCGATCGGCAAGTCCTAGGCGCTGAGGCTTTAACCCACAGCGCCACCTGCGTCCCTGATGTATGATTACAGACCTTTTAAGAAACAAACGAACAAAACATACATTATTTGGAAGTGGTTAAAATGTGTCACATTCTTTCACTGGAGGAAGCTAATTTGGCTGCACTGTAATTTTAGTCATTCCTTCACAGCACAGTAAAAAAAATCCTGGGAAGTGTAGTTTACCTCTCATAAAGCTACAATTCCCAGCACCGTAACAAATTACAGCTCCCAGGTGCATGGTGTGTAGCTGTTTAAGATGGAGCTCTGGCATTTTCAAAAGGAGCTATCCATAAGGAGGGCGCTCTTACAAAGGAACACCTTTTGAGAGACAGAGACAATAGAGTACCGGCACTGTTTATTTACCGAAGCAACCTCCCAGTGTCTCAGAAATGGGCATCTCGGATGCCTCACAGGTGGTCTCTTCCTCTGTAGTCCTTTGGCCACATTTGCTTCAAGGGTTTGGCTGAGATTGAAATTTCATGCACGTGCCTTCTTGTTGCCAGAAGTGGCCTCCTGCAACGAGGACTTTTGCATCCGTCCGTCCCTTTTTGTCAGGGAGGCTGCGATGGGGCGGGATTGGGCTAGAAAGCGTATCTTCCTCACCCCAAGACACGCAGGCAGGTATCCTGCTTTGAAACGGGCGAGGGGGCGGGAGGAGGGGCTGCATCCCCGCGCAACACCGCGAGCGGGCAGCCATTCATTGCAAAAAGACCCTGGCGGACTGCGATGCACGGCCCCCTTTGTGCTCCTGCCGCTAAGACGCGCAGCATTTCCGCGCCCGGAGCACCTTTACTCCTTCCAGTAAATCCGAGGCCGCCCTTGGGGCATCCTTTGCGAGAAACTGCTGCTACGCGGAGTGCGAAGGCTTCGTCCCCACGTGCATCCTCCAACCCCTTCTGTTTCCGCTGCCCCTCGCCATAGGGTGATGGCTGCTCGGAGGATTAGGAAAGGAAGCAGGAGAGTCAGCAAGCCCCGTTTCTCCCGTTCCAGGAGCAAGCACTGGGAAGCGCATGCGCCTCCGGGCCGCTGCCGCGTAGTCCCCGCTTGCCGCCCCCCCGCCCGCCTGCCCGCCCGCCTTTCCATGGGAGCCCATGACGTCAGGCGGGCCGAAGGCGGCGCGAGCTCCATCAGGCGGCGGAGGCTCCTGGTGCGCCAGGCGGGCGGGCGGGCGGGCGGGCAGCGGGCAGGGCTGCTTTTCCTGCGTCCGGCGGCGGCGGCAGTAGGCGCTGGAGCAGCTCGTGCATAAAGCGCAAGCGGGGCGCCCCGGGCTTCAGTGTGTGCATCCTCCCTCCCGCACCACCTCCCGCTCGCAAGCGGGGAAGGAGCTGCCGCTCTCCGTTTGCCTCTGGATCCAGAAGGACCCCTCATTTCCCTCCTTTCTTCTCGCCCTCCCCGCTCATTCCTGCCTCTTTCCCTCTATGCATCATTCCTGGGCGCCTCCGATGGTCGTTGCCATTACCTTGCCTCGCATCTAGTGCCCCGGGGGCAGTGGGTTGCCGATTGCCCCCCCTCCTCCTTTTTCCTGCATGCAACCTCCCTTTCTTGCCAAGGAGGCCTGAAGCCCCTCCTCTCTCCCCCCCCCCCCCAGCCTTTGCCGCTGCTGGGCTCTCTCATCTCCTGGGCTGGGAGGGAGAGAGGAGGAGGGAGAGGGGCTTTTCCTTGCGACCCCCCCCCCGCTCTTCCTTCGGTGGATGTGGAAAGAATTGAAGACCCCTGGAAAGACAGGGTGAAGAAGGAGACCCAAGAAGAAAAGAAAGCGGTTGTAGCTGCGAGTCTTCTGTGGACTGTCTAGAGCGCTGATCTTATTTTTTAATATATATTTTTGCCCAAGCATGCTGGCCCACAGGCTAGAAGTGATGATGGGGCCCTTGCTGCTTTTGCTAGGATTTTTGCACATACTCGTAGGTTTCGCCCCTATTTTTGCCCTTGAAGGTGAGTTTAAAACCTTTTCTCCCTCCGTTTCCTCTCTTCCATGCCTTCTGTCTTCTCTTGAGTTCTGTTTAAATGAATGAATGCCAGTCTTTATTACGTTGTCTGCTTGCAGTTATCTTCCTCAGTATAAACAATAACACCCTCCCCCCTTTTTGCAGTAAGGGTAGCTCTTCCCAAAACGGTAATGGGTGGGTGGCTGGGTGGGGGAGATCGTTGCTCCTAAGAAATCAGCATATTGTTTGCAGTTTAGAACAAAGCTGCATCTTTTAAAATGCAGGGGCTGTGTGGAACGGGGTGTTGCATATTTGGCATTCATCACTAGCCTAGCCTGCCCCCCACCCTCAGTGCCTGCAAAATTCTGCCTGTTGTATGTATTACTTTTCAGGAGACAATGGATGCCTGTGCATGAATATATATGCTAATACAGGGATTGGATTTTGTATTATTTTTAAGGGGGTTGTGGTGAGACAAGGCTATAAAATTAAGACCCGCTTCTGTGAGATCTATTTCTTAATGAATTCACTTCACAGTGTTGAATGGAGGTAACACAGGAATGTCACCACACACACACACACACACACAGCCAGTGTGCAGCTTTAAAACACAACTGGAGCAAAGCTGTGCTGAACAGAGTCATGTTTTCTCCAGATCCTCACATTCACAGTTGTCTTTTTCAAAAACTGCACCTCCTAGTTTTACTGGCACATCCAGACCAGGGAATGCCAAGTAGTGGAAGTAGTTGCTTCATATTGAAGTCTTCTTCCATTTCCTTTCCTGTTTCAGTAAATAAATCATTTGCTCTGAGGTTTGCAGTGCCTCTGCGTTTCCTTCAGCCTCTTCTGCTCCATTGTCATCTTAGGATATTTTCGCTTAAAGATCCTACCTCTGCTGGCAAGAGAGCTATAAAATGGGGAGTTGAAAATCCATCTGTGAAATGACACTGTGCTGTGTGTGTAAATGACAAATCGGTCAAGTATTCATATTTAATTGACTGTCCTGAAGATGTAGCTGAATGCCCTCTGATACAGTCGGTTAAACTGGAGACATCCAGGCAATTTAAATGTGATGGAATCTTGGCTGTAAAAAGCATCTGCTAAATCAGTCTTCCCTGCCACCCCCACTCCCCTCGATTCCCCTCCAAAGCCAAAAGGAGGAGAGGCTGCACTGCGCCCTGAGTGCATGACATAGCAGATACTGAAGACAACAAGGTAGAGTTGAGAGAGGTACCATGTTTTCAAGCCGGCTTGGAAGAACAAAAAAAAAAAAAACCAAGGACGGGGTGCTTTCCCCTGGGGGATCAGGGCAGGAACACAGGAAGGTGGTGCTTGGGGAGTGGCTAGTTAGTTGCAAAAAAAGAAAAAGCCGTGGATCACCAATGTTCCTTAGGAATGTGATTATTTACTCTGCTGACATGGGAAATTTAAGCATGATGGGACAGAGAAGAGGCAAAGAGACTGCTTGCCATGCTTTTAGCTGAAGTGGTAGCTGCAAACTGGAGGTTTCTGTGGCTTCATCTCCCCCCCCCCCCAGCAAAAAATGATGACAGATAACGAATTAACTTAGCTTTGCCAACCCCAAACCCTCTGCATCACATTTTTCACATATTATTCATGCATGTGTGTGTGAGAGAGAGAGGGGGGGGGGGAGATTGTCATTCTTGAAGGGCTTGGCATGACATTAGTTTCTTTTTTTTAAGCCTTCCTTCAAAATAGACTTGTTTTCTGGGATTTCTCACTAAGTTTTGTTGTGCAAGTCATAACTTTGGGGCTCTGGGGTTTTTTTGGGAGGGGTGTTGAGAGTTCCATTTTGGGGCCCTTAGGCTGCTACATTTAAAATGTGTGTGCCATGCTGGTGGTCTTCTCTGTACTGTTTACATGTAACATTTTGAAGTCATTTTGTGGTTTAGATGTTATTCATGGCTATCTCTTCACTGAAGAGGAATTAGTGACTTCTGTAATGTGTAGGCACTGTGGACCAGTGGTTAGACACAACCATTGGCACAACTAATGACAAACTTCAGTGCATCTTGTGACTGAGCCATAATTGAGCAATCTGTCATTACTGCGTAGATTCAGAACTAAGCAGTTTCTCCTTTGCAGTTCTCCATTTTGACAAGTCTCTCTGGATGGCATCCACTTTCTGGGCTTGATTTTGAACCAGGGCTAATGAAAAGCAGCTTAGCCCTGGAATTAGCCCCCCCTCCCTCGCCACTCTGGTGCAGGCCTGCAAAGTAATAGGTGCTCCTTTGAGCATGTGCAGAGTGTGCTAGTTCCCTCTGAGTAAGTAGCTGATACAGAGGGATTCTGAGAAATACCTGCTAGGAGTAGGATTCTGTACATGCTTGAGTTTTTTTGAGTAAGCACTGCATTAACCTAACACCCCCCTCCCCTTTTGCAAGACGGCTTTTCAAATAATGTAACTTCCACATCAGAACCTGCCTTCCCCAATCCTGAGCATGCCTCTTTGTTTGTTTGGTCAGCTAGCATCTCTTTTGTACTTCTGATTCTACACGCCTTCAGACCTTTCTAGTCCAGTCCTAACTCACCTCCAGTGTAGACATTTGCGTTGCAGTCACTTACATATCTGACCCATCATGACTCTCTTTAGTTTTCCGGACTTTGTGTCTCCCTTTAGTCACTGGGGGGTCCAGTACTTTACTGGTGTACCATTTTTCAGTTGTCTGTTTGCTTGGCTGTTTAGAAGCTGGGGATAAGTAGGCTAAGTCATACTCTCAGTGGTCCCATTGGGATCAGTGGGTTTAAGTTACTCAAGTCTGTGGATTTTGACAGTGCACAAAATACCCCAGGCGTGTTTTGCAACTGGTGTTGGTCCAGGTGCAACCATGTGGAGATCTCTGGATGCCAGGTTGGCGAATGACATCTCCATCTGGCTGGCCCCTCCAGCTTTCTTCAGCAGCTAAGGAGAAGAGCTTATTTATTGCATTTATATCCCACCTTTTCCTCCAAGGAGTACATGGTTCACCTCCCTCCTCAGTTAATCCCTACAACGACCATGTGAGGTACTTTAAGAGGCTGTGACTGGCCCAAGGTCACCCAGTGAACTTCATGACTGAGTGGGGATTTGAACCCTGGCCTTCCAGGTCATAGTCCAACACTCTTAACCACTACACCACCCTGAATTCCTAGAGTACGTCTGCTATGGAACAGCTATATAAATTTAGTAGGCAAATAAATAAGGGAAAAGCAAAATGTCACTTAGAGAAGGCTTTGAAATATTTTCCTTGAAGCTTGAATTTGTTTTATCCTGGATTATTTTATTTGATGTTTTAATGTGTTGTAAACTGCTTTGAGATTTTTTCTTCAAAATATAAAGCGGTATTGAAATGATGATGATGATGATGAATAAAGCTCCTCGCAAAAAATAAAATAAAAGGGCGTCTAGACATTCTGTTGTGGCGAACATAACCCAGGTTCAAGGTGCCTTTTGGTGATTAGCTTGTATATCTGAGTTTCTAACAATGTATTTTGGTGGATCTACTCAGACCAACATTTGGTATCACCTTCTGTGCAGTTTATTTCTGTGGCTGTGCAATGCTGGATATAGAATTGCTGGTTCTCTTAATGCACGTGGAACATCTGCATCAGAATAAAGCAGAGCTTCCTGTAGCCAGACACAAAATATGTCCAATTATAGAGGGTGAACCTTAATTGAGATGGTCTGGAGTATAATGGGCAGCCACTGTGTGTCACAGGTGCGATAGGAAGCTGGGGTGGGGAGCAGTGTTATAACATGCCTGGATAGGAGCAGAAGAGCCTGCAGATGTGATATACATGAAGTATTCAGGGTCAAACTGACTGAGGGCTCATCCTTTTGTGCTGCATTTCTAGCCACAGACCTGGGCTTTAAAGCTCCATGTCTGAGTGGATTTTGTTTTTATCCTGGCACTTTCCCTGGGGAAACCTTCATTTTACCACTCAATTGGAGCCCCTGGCAATCTGGTTTTCCACGGATTGCCATTTGCTCCGATTCAGTGGTAAAACATGGTTTTCCCCAGGGAAAGTGCCAGGACAAAAATGAAAACTCAGACACGGAGCTTTAAAGTACAGACCAGTACCTGGAAAGCAGTGTGCGAAACTGAGCCCTCAGTTGCAGAGAACATGCTTAATATTCAGAAGCTCCCAAGTTTAGTTGCTGGTGTCTCCAGTTAAAAGGAGTCAGGTAGCAGGCATTGCTAAAGACCCGTCACCACAGGCAACCCAGTGGAGTCTACTGGGTAAGGTGGACCAATAACCTGCCTTGCCCTGGCCTATAGACCTGGTTACAGCATAAAAGTTGTACCCTGTACCCTGACTTAGCTTTCTCATTCTGTGCAGCTGCTGCCTTCTATCCAGATCCCCAAAGGCACACGCCTCCATTGTCTCCCAAGACAGACAGATGCCAACAACAGCAACAATACTAAATGTAGCACCACCCCAAGGCACAGATTGGCCAGCTGCATATGTTCTGTAGGGTACACCAGAGTAGCACCATTTCATTATTTGGATTCAACCTGTGGCACATACTCTCTATAAAGATCAGCTTTTATTGGTGCAGAGTTTTAGTCGGTGGTAGTATATATGAAAAACAAAATGTGGGTGGGCAACCAAAACTTTTCAGAGAGGTTTGGCTAGGAGATGTTTGGTGGAACTAGAATCTACTTTGCAAAGTATGGCAACCAACCTCACAACAAAAGTTCAGCAGGCTGAAGTTTCAGTGGCTGCGCCATTGGAAAGTTCCACCCATGTGGTGCTACGGATAAGGAGTATAGTTCACGAGGAACTCCTCATGTGTTGAAACCAATGTGGGAATGCTCCAAGCTCTTTTGTTTCTGTGTAGTTTATATAGGAGGAAAAACATTAGACACCTTCTTAGATAACGTGCGAGAGAGGAATACCTTTGTAGGGGAAGCTAATTTGCTTTCCCTTCAGCTGATTTGAAAAACCATTACTGCTTTTTTTGTTTGTGGATTTTTTAAAAAATGTGGCACGTTGTAAGGAGATACCTTGCACTTTCTCAGATCAGCTGTTCATCCTGTCTGATGTTGCCTACCCTAGTAGACAGCAGCTGTCCAGCTCTCAGTCTGAGGTCTTTCCCCATTCTGATACTTGAGTCCCTTTAACAGGGACTGAACCGGGGATTTCATGTATGCAATGCACGTGCTCTACTTCTGAGCTCTTGCCCTCCTCCCCACCCCACATGTTATCCCCTTTGAAAATAGGTTGGTGCTTTCCATTGGCTTGTAGAATCTTGAAAGCGAGCAGCTAATAGCTTCCATTTCTCCCTTTCTGGCTCAGCTTTTATAATTGCCTTGTAGCCCATTCCTAAGTTATGCTCTGCCAGCATACAAATGCTTAGGATAGATCTACCACCAGTTGTGCAAGCACTGTGTCACAAGACACAACATTGTGCTATTGTCACTCAGGCATTATGCTGGCACCACTGGAGCAATTAGCAAAAGTGGTTTCATGCTTCCACCATTTCTTCAGACATTTGTTGTAAAAACCTTTTTTAAAAAAAATGCAGTTTGAGATAGTCACAATTCAGTTGTGAGTGTCAGAATTTCACAATTCTGCCTTTTCACCAAGCCTTCGAAATCTGTAAGACTAATCCTTAGCCCATTTAGTTCAGTGGGATTTACTTCTGAGTCAGTGCTCTTATAATTTTGGCACATTATTGTTTAGGTATAGCCCTAAGTGTATCAGTTGCATGTGAGTTACAATCCCAACATGGGAGTGACCATAGCTCAGTGGTAGAGCATCTGCTTGACATGCTCAGGTGGTCCTAGGGTTGATCCCTACCATCTCCAGTTAGGTGCCAGGTGATGTGAGGGCTCTGGAGAGCTGCTGTCAGTCGGATGGACCAAGGGTTTGACTTGGTACACTTGTCAGGGAGCTGTGATTGGCTCCTGAGTGTACAATTAGTGTCGAACCCTCATTCGCCTCTGTGCAATTATTATGTGAAGTGGCCTTACAAGAGTATCTGATCTTGAGTCTTTTTCTGGGGTAATTATCCTCACATGGGTTTTATTTTGCATTGAACCCTTGAGTCTTTGTTTGCAGGCTGATTTATTTGTTGAACTATGGATTGCAAGCCCTTGTTTTCTGCTCTGTGGTCTTTATCGCTACAGGCTCAAGAATGGAATTGCCCTTGAGTGGACGCCACTAGGGAACGGGCCTTCTGAGAGCATTCTGGTCTGCTTTACTTTCTCCTGCTCTCTTGTTCTTCAGCTGAAGCATTGTAAACTAGTCTGGCTGCTGACTGCAACGGCTGCCGCCCAAACTCTTATATAACATGGGTGGGTAGGTGTGTGTGTGTGGTGGATTATTATATATGTGAGCTGAGCGATGTTATGGAGTGCTGCATGTTAGTACTTGTAAGTCTTCTGTGGCCCTGTCTCTGTGTTGTATGATGCTGTAGCCTTGGCTGAAGGGACACTGGGAGGTGGCCTAGTGAACCAAAGCTCTCACCCTGGTTGGTTGTATGCAGGGGCATTTTAACATATATAGTGGCAGACAACTAGCAGCCTGGAGATTCAAGCTAGGCCCCAAAGCCTTTCTGTCTGGGCCCTAGCAGAGGTCTTGTTCCCCAGGACACCCCTCTCCCCCTGCCACTCTCACGTGTGCTTTTTAGGCACCACAGTGGTCTGGTTTACACAGATAGCAGATGCGGTGATACATTTATTCCTGTACTGTACCACTTGAGACCACAAGTGGGGGAGTTCAATGACTTAATACTCCACATATTCAAACAAACACACTTCTTGCACATAGAAATCAGATTTCAGACCAGACGGTTCTTGCCTCACTTTTAACGTGTGGTAGGTGTTCTTTCTTTCTTTCTTTCTTTCTTTCTTTCTTTCTTTCTTTCTTTCTTTCTTTCTTTCTTTCTTTTGTGTTCAAACATGCTGTTTCCACTACAATCAGTAATGTAATCTGGGAACAGTAATGTAATCTGGGTACCTCACTCTTCATTGTTGTATCTACAAGATATGCTCTAGTCCAGGGGTAGTCAACCTTTTTATACCTACCGCCCACTAATGCCTCTTTCTTGATGGTAAAATTTCCTTACTGCCCACCAGTGCTCAATGGAAGGAGAATTCAGCTTGTGCCATAGAACCCCCTCCCACCCACCTAGAATCCTGAAATGCCCACTGGTGGGCGTTAGGGACCAGGTTGACAACCCCTGGACTAGACTGTCAGAATTTATTTAATAAAATTGTATCTCACCCTTCCACCAAGGAATTCAGGGCAACTTACATTGTTTCCTCCATTGGTACTCTCAACAACCCTGTGAGGTTGTCCAGGCTGAGAGGCAGAGAGAGAGGTGTCTGTCACAGTGAGCTTCATGGCTGAGTGAAGATCTGAATTCTGATCTCCCTAGTTATTGTTCAACACAAATACTCTCTTGCTGCCCACATGCATGAAGCGTTTGAAGTTTTTCATTTTTCTACTTTCAAGCATGATATAAAATTTATGAAATGAAATAAGATAAAGGGTTGGTAGCTGTGGGAGATAGAGCTTCAGTTGCAGGTTGTGGTGGTGGGAAAAGGAGTAAAGGGCCATTTGCCTGTGTCACAGCTCCTGCAAGAGTGAGTCTGTGAGTGGAGCCAAGCTTCCTAGGCCTAGCTCAGGTCAAGTTTTCCCTTTCGCCCATTTCTTATACATGCCCTTCTTAACCCAGGAGGACATGATAATCTCCTCCCAATTTTCTGAGTACTTGTTGATCAGTTCTTCCCTGATGGTGAAGACCAGATCCAAGATAGACGATCCCCTTGTTGCTTCTTCCACCTTCTGGGAGAAGAAAGTGTCAGTGAGGCAACAGAGGAATTTGTCGGACCTTACATTCTTGGCAGAGCTTGAGTTTCAACAGATATTGGAGAAATTGAAGTCTCCCATGACTACTATATCTCTCCTTTTTGAATGTTTGGCAATCTGCTCTAGGAAAGCATCATCCAAGTCTTCAGCCTGGCTTGGCAGTCTTTAGCAGATCTCCACAGTAAGGTCTCTGTTTTTCTCTTTCCTACATTTTCTACCCACATACTCTCAGTCTGCTTTCCATGGTGCAGGTCATGAAACCTTGAAACTTGACATTTTCTCCCAATCATGTTTTGGGAATAAACAGCCTTGCAAATAAAACAATGTTAGATGGGCAGACTTGTGATGCATCCATTATACCTCTGAATACCAGAGATGTATCTCGGGGGCAGAGTGATGTTGTGCTCATGCCCTGCTTGTGGATATCCTGCCATCATTTGGTCAGCCACTGTGAGAACAGGATGTTGAACTAGATGGGCCATTGGCCTGATCCAGCTAAATACAGTTGCCATGTGAAATATATCTGCCAGGCTAGATTAGTTGTTGTGTGACTCCCATAATTTTAGCATTCAGACTTCAGCAAGCTTTACTAGGATGGGAAGAGGTATAAACGTTGATGCAAATTCACAACACCTCTTTAAAGGATAACTTGTCTAGCTTGTAGAATGCTATTATGGACTGAATCCCTTAAAACACCCACCCACCCTGTGTTTTATATTGTTGTTTCTGAAGTGTTTCATTAATTAATAAGAGTTGTTGACAGAATACACCCACTGGGGAAAAATATTTAGTGTTTATCCATGTTTATTCCAAGATTTTGACAACTACAGTCAAACTATAGTAGATGTTTATACCTGTACAGAAGGTAGGAAGAGAGACAGGAAGAATACTAGAGATCAGAAACGTCTTATTCTTTCTGGAGAAGTGCCTGCCTATTGTCCTTTTCCTATGCCATATCTGAAAAAGATATTTTCATGACAGAGACCCAGACTGCAAATGTTGCACCCATCGGAGGGAAATATTTAATAAGAAACTAAACAACTGATCACTTCATAGAATCATAGAGTTGGAAGGAACCTTGGAAATCATCTGATTCAATCTCTTGCTCAATGACAGGAATCTTTCAACTGCAGCTTCCCTGATAGATACTTTTGCTTAAGTACCTCCAGCAAAAGGGAGTTCCCCCCCCACCTCCCCCACGGCAGTCTGTTCCTCTGTGAAAACTGCTATTACCCCTTGGAGGTGTCTCCTAATCCAGCCTTCGCCAACTTGGTGCCTTCCAGCTGTTTTGGACTGCAGGTGTTTTAGTCCTAAACGGCTAGACAGCACCAGGTTGGCCAATACTGTTCTAATATCTGGTCAAAACCTCCCACTTGGATTTTCTGCCCATTATTCTAGTCCTGTCTTCTGGAGCAACAGAGGAACAAGTCTTCAGATATTTGAAGCCTGCTATCATATCTCTTTTTAATCTTCTCCAGGCTACAATATACCCACCTGCCTTCTAGTGGTACTCCCAAGTCTGCCTCCCCAGGCTGATTACCTCACACTGCCAGTTGTAGGGTGTACTTGTACATTATCTCTTTAAATTATAATCATAAAAATAGGGGGGGGGGTCAAAGAAGACCCTGGAATATCCATGGGGATGTGGCCTTGCATAGGTGCATGGGGAAATGTACATCTGAGTATGTCCAGGGCACCAATATGCCATCTATTTTCTCTGTGATGCTTTGGCAAGGTAAAATGTCTTTTGATAGTGCAAACATAAGTCCTCTGCAATCCTTTGCAGAAACAAGCCTCTACATTTTATCCGCATGTTGTGGGATACAGTTTGAATGCAACGATATATTCATTGTGTGACAATCCCGCAAGAGTGAAAGTTAGTGTGACTGTATATATCTGCAGAATGTTGACCCAGGAAAGAAAGCAGGCAAATAATTAAAAAGGGTGGTAGTAACATGCCCTGCTTCGCTCTGCTCTTGGAAATCCTGGAAGGCTCCTAGGCTTTGGTGTAATCTGCTGAACTCTAATGCTTCCCTAGCCTTGGGGAATATTTGCACTGTAAACATATATATCAACCTTATGTCATTCTAATCCCCACTGCTTCCTCCAGGTAATCCAGAAGATTGCTGGTTGGGTGAAGATGCTGAATATTCTATATAATCAACCTTCCTCCCCGAATAATAACAATAACAATAATATTGTATATGCTGCTTACTACAAAAAACATCTCAAAATGACTTACATTTTTTAAAAAAAAACGCCATACAAGTATCAAATTTAAAAATACATTAATAACTTAAAGTGCTCATCCTGCAATAACATAAAAAGGGCACATCCTACCCCTTCCAACTAAAAGATAAACACAAATTGGGAGCAAAGTGCCTGGATGAATAGGAATGTCTTCACCCTGTCCCTGAAAGCTTATAGTGATGTCAATAGGCTCATCTCTCTGGGGAGAGCATTCCACATTTGGGAAGCCACCCCTGAGAAGTCCTGGTTTCATGTTGATGCCCTCTGTAGCACCCTCAGTTTATGGGGCTCCCTGGGAAGAAGCAGTTTTAAGTTTGTAGTTCAGTCTGTAAGAGCTCCTGGTGCGTTTTATTGCTCTGCTCTTGCTTGATTCAGTGCACCCCCCTCCAATGAAATCTTTCACTAATTGAAAGCCGTCCTTCTTTCCCTTTTCACTCATTGCAAAAGGCTGCTGGATTCCTGTGCTGCCTTAGATTCTCTTGAAGTAGGGTAAGCTGGGGTAGATCCAGTAGGCAAGCAGAGAGATTTCTCTCTCATGGAACAAAGGCCTCTTTTCTCATATAACAAAAATCAAATTGCCTTGAGAACGTAAGAAGAGCCCTGCTTTCTCCCTAAGATGGCTGTTCTCTCTCTCACTCTCTTGCTCTCGGTTTGTGTGTGTCTGGAGTAAAAATTCCATCATATGCTGCACACACTTTTGCAGTCTAGCTTGTTACAGCCCAGACAGGTTTATTGTGTTGTCTACTTTGTTCAGGAGCTCTGGAGAACTATGTTGGTAGAAGTCCACCCTAGACTGGGGGGCCACTAGGGGGCGCATTGGAAGATGGCCGACAAGACCATCTCTCCGACCCACACGGGGTAATTAAGAGGCTGTTATGGGAGTAGGCAGCCTCCCTTGTTGCCCCAAGGAAATGGGGAACACTGCTTTTGCCTGCTGTGCTCACCCCCTAATTCAAAAGAAGGGGGTGAGGGCCCTAGGCAGAATGCCCCCGTGTGGATCTCGGCTCTCCTGGACGCTGTCTCTGATCGCGCACTAGCTGCAGCAATTTGGAATAATTAATTACAAAAGAAGCAAATGCACATATTTAAAGTGAAGAAGGGAAGTGAAGTCTGCTAATTTAAGTGACCTCTGCGAAAGAAGACGACGGGCTGGAGAAACAGGAATATTTTACGATGAAGATACACCAAAGGCTGGGTATGTTGACAACGGGACTGAATGGGGGGACGGGACCTTTTTTACTTTCCTTCTATGTGATTTACAAGAACCCCTCCTCATTAGAATCGTCGGTTGAACTGACCCAAGCAGGATGATTAAGGTCTGTGTGGAGATAAACTTTAACCAAAAGTATGCTTTATGGAGATCGAGAAGCAATAAGAGCTTTTGGAATGGCGCAGCAATTAATTCGGAGTCGCCATCTTGCCAAAGGATTTATAGCCGGGAGGAAGAACGGACTTGTTTTCAGACTGCATTCCTAGTGAATCTCCTCAGAGGTTTTGAGAAAGGAGGCAGATTGGTGAAGATTAATGATGCTAAGATTGTTTTGATGTATGGAAGTGATGTTATATGGAAAATGTCTGGATATGGCTACTGGATAAAAAAAAAAATATCCACGCAGGATTACAAACTGTTCTAACCAGCTTGCGGAGACTATCAGAGGTCACAAAGAGAAAGGAAAAATATATGAAAATAACAACAAGAGATGTGGAAAAATAATAAAAAAAGGACTGGATAGTACTGTGAACATCATAAGGTTAGATTTGTGGACATTAAAACAGCAGTAAGAAGCAAGAAGTTGATTGGATCCCCTTCGGAACTTGAAATATGGGTACCCCCAACAAAAATTTAAAATTCGGCTGTATAATTTGGAATTTATGTAATTTGGTTTGATTTGATGTGATTGGTCGGTTAATAAAAAAATATTCTTAAAAAAAAGAAGAAGTCCACCCTGGACTTGAACCCATCATCTCCTGAATCAGCCATCCATTGCCACAACAATCACTACTTTCATCCTGCCAATTGAGATGCCTGTCCCAACCTAATTGCATTGTGTGCTGTCAAAGGAACAGAACAACTTGTCCAAGAAAAAAGAAAAAGACTCTCATGAGCAAATGGTTGTAAAAACTGAGTTCTTCCTCATCCCTGTCCTCTTTTGGGATGACATGAAATTTCACCATTTCCCCCCTGACATTTGAGCAATAGCATTTTCATCACAGGAGGGGTTTGCAAAATCGTCTGAATTGCTTGCCATTTGCGTGTTTACCAGATGGAGATAAAGATTCCTAAACATTAGGAAAGTATTTCAATTGTTATATTGCAAGGGGGAAGGACATTTTTTGGTGAAATGCTGGCTGTATACTGAGGTGATCTTGTGTGACTCAGTCCTCACACAATCAGACCTGCCCCATTGTCTTTTTGGAGGTCCAGTAGAAGTCCTTTGCAATGTTATCATCCATTCCAACTTTTTATCACCAGCAGGGTTTCCCTCTTGCGCAGAAACATGGTCCCCTAATCTCAGTTGGGCCCCAGTAAAGTAGTGAAATCAAAGGAGGCTAAGAGATTGATTATGGCAGGGGGTCCCCAACTTTTCCTAATCAGAGAGCACATATGGAAGTTTAAGAGACTGGTGAAATTTAAGAGGCTGGTTTAAGAGACCATTTCACAGAAAGAAAAATTGGTGATTACCACCCTTCACAGCAACACACCTTCACATACCCTGAAACAAGTAATATACAGTTAACAACAACAGAAAGGTAGACCACAGCATCCCACTCACTCACCAGAAAATTATGATTCTTACCAAAGTTTGTTTCCTTCCACCTGGTTGATGAACTACTAATGCTGAATAGAAGTGTGCAAGTCAGGGGAGCCAAACTTTTAAGGCACATTTAGGCTACCCATATGTCAGGAAAATTCCTGACATGTCCTGGTTTTTGGGTGTAAAAATGGTGATGGAGGAATTTTGTCAAATGGGCAAAATGTCGGGAAAAACCCGTATGTATGGCAACACAATGGAAAAAGCAGCGGAAACAGCTCCAAAAAGCTTTAAATCACTATTTTTGGGCTCAACAATTTTGGGGTCTTCCTAAGAACAACTTTGTGGGCTCAACAACTTTATGGGTGTCAGGAAATTTACCATTTGAAGTATGGCAACCCTAGGCACATTAATAATAATAAAAAATTATTATTTATACCCCACCCATCTGGCTGGGTTCCCCCAGCCACTCTGGATGGTTTCCAACAGAATATTAAAAACACTATAAAACACCAAACATTAAAAACTTCCCTAAACAGGGCTGCCTTCAGATGTCTTCTAAATGTCAGGTAGTTGTTTATCTCCTTGATATCTGATGGGAGGGCATTCCACAGGGCAGGCGCCACTACCGAGAAGGCCCTTTGCCTGGTTCCCTGTAACCTCACTTCTCACAGTGAGGGAACTGCCAGAAGGCCCTTGGATTGAGATTTTTGAGTGAGTGCTATGGCTGCTGCTGCTGTGTCCCTTCTCCCTTAGATGAGGCCATCCATCTAAGGGTGTGTGAGCAAGCACACACACTTTGCTTTTCTAAGGATTCTGAGTAAAATAATTTGAGGTTTGATTAGTACATCGAGATGAAAGAGGAAGTGAGCAGCACCATCACTTTTCAAATTTCCTTCTTCAGTTCTGTGTACCTTTCAAGGAATGAAAGGTAGCCATCATCACCACCTCAAGTGGGCAGGGATTGTGGAAGTGGGAGGCTTTGTGGGCACCATGGCAAGGCCCCAAGGGTGCCATGTAAACTATCTTATTACACATTGATCCAGGTAGGCATGCAGGCAAGTGAGTTGGTAGGCTGGTTGTTGGTGGGTTAGTGTCATGAAAGAATCTGGAAGCAGGATTTCTTTGAAACAGGCATGCATTGTTAGATACAAATTTCCTTGGATCTTCGGATGGGTGTTCCTCCAGAGAGTGTTCTTTCGCTGGTAACATGGCAAGTGTCCTTAAATTTAAGCAACAGAAGTAGTCTTGAGACTTTTCCATCTGAGCTTGTGTTTTGTGGCTAGGTTTTAAGCAGATATGGAATTATTGTAGATTTTTATAGTTTTTTGGGGGAAGGAGGAACCACAAACCTCTGTCCTAAAGTTTTGATAACCCACAAATAGCCTTTGGTGGAGATAAATGTTTCTGGGCAAAAATAAATGCACTAAAATTAGGGTAGACAAGATGCTGCTGACAGGAAAACAGTCCTGTATTGATGAGCACAAGGGAAGTAGCTATGCTAATAAATAGCTTCCTTCTGTATCTCCCTACTGTATCTCCCTTGTGGGAAGGAGAGTATCTGAAAAGTCACTTTCTTACAACAATATGAGAGATCAATCTGCCCACTGTCCTTCTGCTCACTGGTTCAAATGACATCCTGTTTATCTTAATATTTCCTGTGGGATCCTGGAGTCTCAAAAGAGTTCAGCGCTTTGGGGGTAAGAAGGGGAGTGGGAAATGAAACAAGGAATTTGAAGAGTGCATGGAAATTTAAAAAATTGGTTTTCCTTTGCAAGTCTTCCCCTTTTTACTTTTAGTTGCAAAATAAAATGCTAAAGGGTCACCTTTCTTTCTTTCTTTCTTTCTTTCTTTCTTTCTTTCTTTCTTTCTTATTTATTTATTTATTTACATTTCTATACCACATGACACTGGATTTTGATGTTACTTTTCTGTTCCAGGCCATTGCTAAATGATTAGCTTCTAAATTACAGGGTGTATCACACATCACAGGAGCAACTTGAGTGAGATGTGTGTTAGGGCTTTTCCCACTTTTTCCCAGTAGGTGTGAAGAATCTGAACTGAATGAGTCAAGAAATGACTGCTGTGGTAGAGATATTGTACTGTATTTCCCCCGTGCTCAAAATGCAATATTTGGTTTTTGGGAAAATGTGATTCTTCCCCTGTCAGTTGCTTTTTCACAAATTAATATATGCCTATAAGAACCTAGCCTGTGTACTTATATTTATATTAATCGTTTGTTGAATGGCTTGCCAACAATATAAAAAATATGAATATAAATTAAGTTTTAGTAACAAGATTTCCCTTTCTGGTTGCTTAGAGGCAGTTCTTAACTTGCTGCAGGCAAGTAACTACGGGTAATTACAAGCCCAATTTAACTGACTTTCTTTAAAGCAGAAGTGGGCAGAATGTAGATCTGGATATCCAGCAGAACTCTGGTTGTTTTGCAGATCAGCAAGAATGTCATATTCCCAGTTGATCAGCTATAGTAGCGACAAAAGTAACCCCCGCCCTACGAAATATACTACTAAAATTTAGAAAGCCTATGCTGATCAGGAGTGCATTTTCTTGTGTGTGGAATGCTTGTGAGCTCCTTTCAGTTCTGGTAGCCAGAACAAAGTCCTGCGCACAGAATTCTTTAATTCTTTACTCTATCATTAATGGATCTTGGGCTTCTAGCAGAAACCCATAGTAGGTCCAGCAAGCTGTAAGTCTGCCTATCCCTGCTTTAATGGACCTTAAGAGCCTTGAGGACTTTTAAATCAACTCCACTCTTCTCCTCAATTGGATTTAGCATTGGCGTTAAATCATGGCTGGCTTATGTATGTCAGTAACCTTACATATGAAATGAGCAAGCTGTCTCTATTTCTCTTTTTAAAAATGTTTTGCAAAAATGGTAACCTTACAGTTTTGGTGAAAAATAAGACGTATGGAGTGGAAAGACAACACACCAAAATAGCAGGGATGGGGAAGTGAGGAATCCTTTTTGGCTAATGGGGAATTGCATCTGGAAGCAAATCCACAAATTGCATTTGCAGCCAGAGTGTGTGGCATGTGTCTGCTCATGTGGGTGCTAAAATGAGGAATTAAAGCATTTGTTTTAGGAACATAGGAAGCAGTGTGTGCAGCATTGTCTACACTGACTCTAGGACTTCAGACAGAAGTCCTTCCCAGGGCTACCTAGAGATATTGGTGATTGAACGCAAGACCTTCTGCCTGCCTGAGATATGTCTCTTTCCAAATTCTTGATGTGGAAACTTTTCTAACCAGTTCTACCAGGACACACATACAGAGTGAAGAGAATAATTGACAATTCATACCCCTCACCCTGAATATAAAACTCTTTTCAGGAAGGAATTGAGAATGGACAAACTTTTTTCATTTCTACCTACTCCCCAAATCCTGGTTAACATTAATGTGATCTTCATTGCGCTCCCTTCGAGTAACCAGAGAGAGGCATGTCTTCTTAGCCTCATTTTGCTTCAGTTTTCTCCAGAAGCACTTCCACTGGAGTCAGAGTTGGGTGAAACATTCTCCACCCCGCCCCATCATTTTTCTAAAAAAATAAAATCGAGCACTATTTTCCAGCCTTCAAAGCTTGAGCCTTGGTGCCCTGTCATAAGCCAATACATGTTACCAGCTGTGCAAAAACAGAGCTCCACCCTAACAGGAATGTGATTTTGGCTTGTCTCTCCACATGTTCTTCTCTTCCCAGCTCTCTCTTTTTTATGAAGTGTTTTCCTGTGACGAGGGATATCTCTTTCTTCTTCTCCTCTCATTTAGCTATCCTGACCTTCTTGCTTGTCTCACAGCCTGCCCTGATTTGCAAGGACAGTACAGTGGTACCTCGGGTTACATATGCTTCAGGTTACATACGCTTTAGGTTACAGACTCTGCTAACCCAGAAATAGGACCTTGGGTTAAGAACTTTGCTTCAGGATGAGAACAGAAATTGTGCTCTGGTGGCGCGGCGGCAGTGGGAGGCCCCATTAGCTAAAGTGGTGCTTCAGGTTAAGAACAGTTTCAGGTTAAGAACGGACCTCCGGAACAAATTAAGTACTTAACCCGAGGTACCACTGTAGTAGCATTTTGGTTGCTAGAGTTCGTGGTCATTGTTACCTAGTCTGTGCCAAAGTAAAAAACAGCTACGCACGGTCACCCTACTTTCCCATTCCCCCTCAGCTTGTCACGTGGACCTGCTGTAGATGTCATCTGGTCATTGGACTGGGCAGTCTGAAGTTTCCCTATGTGTGTGCTTATCCCTGTGTGTGTATCACTGTACACACATTCCTTCCAGGAGGTTTACATCATACACGAGTGACCAAGCAGTATCTTAACAGTTTTTTGAGGGGGTTTTCTGCTTTAGGGATCAGGCCATACATCAGATAAGCATTGCCCAGGGTGATGATTAAAACAGATTCAAATTACTGATGCCTCCCCAACATGCACATTTTTGCCTTAAGCTTTAGTTGACAATTCCCTGTGAGTAGCATCTGTGGTTTAAAGCAGGAATGGCCAACTGCTATAGAATGTGGAGCCACTCCATTCTCTGGAGAGTAGACTTGGAGCTGGATCCTCCGCTGAAATGGAAAACCTTCACCAACACACAGTGCAGCCAAAGGGAGATAGCAACAAAATATAGATCAGGGATTGTCAGGGCATTCTATTAATCATTTGAAGTTTCTTTTTCAGTCAACACAGTCACCTAGAAAGTCTTCCAGAATCTTCTTTCTTGGTTCGGCTCATCTGTTGGTGAATTCCCATGTAGGAGTAAATACCTCACCCATTCCAGTTCTGCTTAAAATATTTATTGAAGAATTAACATTACAGATTATATAACTACTGTCTTAAGGAAAATAAAGTAAAACTATTTACTGATAGTTATTCATCCTCTCTGTTGTTCAGCCGCTCTTCTCTCCTTCAGAGCACGTCTAATAAAGAAGTCGGTTGCTAAGGAGACCTTGTTGCTGGGAGAAAACATGTTGCTAAGGGCAAAACCATGCAATGATCATTTCAAATTGATTTTTAGATTACACTAACATTGGATGGGGAATCTGTGGCCTTCCAGATGTTGTTGGCTCATATTCCCATCATCCCTAACCACTGGCTAGACTGGCTGGGGCAGATGGGAGTTGGCATCCAACAACATCTGGAGAGTCAAGGGTTTAGCATGCCTGGTGTAGAGTATCTTGGCCTATTAAAATTTGAAATCATCCTGATATGAGTGAGCTAGCAGTAAATCAGACCGTGCAAGCAGGAGTTAACTTTTTCTTAGCAAGAACATTATCTGCACAGACTTGGCAGAGTGTCAGGCCTGATGAGCACAGCAGCTCATCCCTGGTAGGTTTTGGCCCATGCATCATTGCCAAGACTGAAAGCCCCCCCCCCACTAGCTAAGCTCCTGGGTTTTCCCCAAGCAAGCGGAGCCTGCATGAAGCCAACCTCTTCTTTACCCTTTTCATGCCTCTTCTGGTTCCGGGAGATGGGGAGGAGAGCTTGTCGCAGCTGGAGGGGGAGATGCCTGTGACTCTCCCTCTCCCTCCTCCCACTCATCTGCCTCAGCTTCTGCCTCTGATTTTGGACTTCTCTCTGCCACACACTCTCCCAGCTCACTAAGCCCGGTTACCTCTTCAGCTTCTGACACCTCCTCTTCCATTTCCTCTCCCTCTGATCACTTATTGTTGTTCCACGACCACTCTCAGGGCTGTGAGCCATCCTCCCCAGCTGGTTCCTCCCATCATTCCTCTGCATCCAACCAGTCCCTTTCACATCCTACCCTTTCTCAGGCAGGTGGTGAGCAGATACCCCTACCACAGCTAAAATTGCTCCTGGAGCCAAATCTGGTGCGTGGGGTGCCTATTGGCCATCCCTCGACCTTGGGTCCCTATGTGTTCTAGCACTACAATGCCCATTATCCCTGACCACTAGCCAGGTTGGCTAGGAATGATGTGAGTTGTAGTCTACCCACATCTAGGGATGCAAGTTTGAGAAAGGCTGGCTTTGATCCTTTATAGCCTATCAGTCTAAAATGTGATGGATGCCTGTTGTTTACTCTCCCAGGGTTTATCTTGTCAATTGTCACACTCTTTCCTCAGACCACCCAACCAGGCACTCTTGTCTTGGGACATGGGTGCATGGTTGCCATTCTCAGTCACGTGCCCTGTGGAAGATCCACCTGACTGTTCATAGTAGCCCCTTCCTGGGTTCGATTGTATGGCTGAATGATGGAAATAAATAATTATTTTACAGTTTACACTGCTGAATGCCCTATTGTGTCTTCGTTTAGAAGACATAAGAACACTTGGCTACTGTAACCCAAAGACTGCTGAAACAACATAGGAACTGTGCCGACAATACCTAGTAGGCATTCTGGGCTTGGAATGGCCATCTCTGTATTTTTTATCAGGGATGGCTAACCTGTGGTGCGTAATTCCCCCCTCAAGCAGCCCCCCCCCCCGCTTCCATGCTATGGAGGCTACCACCAAACAGTCCAGCTTCAAAACTTATCCTTGCAAACAGTAGGTTCAGATAATCAGTTCCACCTCCATTATTGCTATAACCAAAGTACTGATAATGTGGTGGTAGTAGTGACATATTCATGTAAATTTAAAGCAGTTTCAATTTTAAAGCATCATTTTAATTTCCAAAGAATTCCAGGAACCATAGAGTTTTTAAAGAAAAGTATTTTAATCACTGAAATCCCTGTCTGGGTAGTCATGATGGTTATGCTGACTTCCTTCTACAGTATGGGCGTACACCCTAAGGGGTGATTTCACAGCTGTCATGTTTTGGACACGCTCCAGGCTGGGCTCTAATTCTGCTGGATTCTTAACATTCAGTGGCTGCAGAAGTCATCATGCCTTGGATGGTGCTGAGAAAAGGTTTTCTCGGTCCATTCTGAGACTTTCTGCAATATCATGTTCCTGCCATGCAGGCTCTGTGTGGTTCAGCCTGCTTTGCTTGCACCAGAAGAAGAAAGCACTTTGGTGTCCTTGTAGAGCATGAGAGAGAGAGAGATACTTTTTTGTTTTTGACTGGTATGAATCATGCTGTTTCTGTCTTGTCTAACATCTTCTCTGTGCTTGGTCTCCTCCTAGGCCGAGCATGGGGAACCTTTGGTCCTCCTTTTTTTGCTGAACTCTAACTTCCATCAGCCCCAGCAAGCATGGGCCAAAGATGATGTGAATTGTAGTTCAGTGACACCTGAAGGGCCAAAGGCTTATAACACCTGTTCTAGGCCCTGCAGTCACAGGTGGGGAGAGTGCTCTCATGCTTGGGTCCTGCTCAAGGGTTTCCCAAAGGCATCTGGGTATTCTGTTGTTATGTTCATCAAACAACCCAAAGTAGTGGGACAACATTGTGGGGTGGATGTGCCTGGAGGGTGGCAACATGATAATGATAATATGAAGAGACATAGAAGAAGGCAGATCATCTTCAACAACTCTGGAAAAGTAAGAGCTATGCTTTTAGAGTTGGATTTACTAACAAGATCTCATGTTCAGTAGTGACTATTATTTTAAATCACTTGCATGTCTTTTGTTAAATGGTAGCATTCTGTTTTTGATTTAACCCTTCTGTACTTGTGGGTCCAGTGCTATAGTCAGTATCAAAACACAGGGCAGCAAGGAAAAGCGGTGTCACCATCACTCAGGGGAGAGGAGATTCTCTCCCACCCCATGACACATCCACATAATAAGCAAGAGTATCTGCTGTGATCGGGAAGGAGGAGTGTGCTTCATTCCACTCACTTCTCATTGGCTGAGAGAAGGAAAGGGGCTGGCTCTTGGAAGAAGACTCTCTCCTACGCGATGTGGGCCAGAAGAGAGTTGAGCATTCTACACACATACAAAAAACGTTCTGAAAATGCTTTTTTAAAAAGCGTTTTTAAAAATACATTGAATCTTCCATGGGCTCACCATTGCTATCTAGTGTCACATTGTATATTGCACTTAAAACACACTTAAAACGTTTTATTTTCAGCTGTATAGCAGAGTCCTATGTCTCCTGGCAGTAGCCCAACATCTGCCTTGCTTTGGGCTGCATACAACTAATGTCTTACTCAGAGCAGAGCTTTTCAAATTAGTGATTTCCATTAATCATTCCATTAATTTAAATGAGACTACTTTGAGACTTGTGAGCCTACTTTGGATACAAACCAGTGTCTTGGGTCTCACCACTTTTTAAAAAAGGGATATAATGCTGAGTTCATAAATTTTCAATTTTTAAAATCATTTGAATTAACAAGCCAAATGAGCAACCTCTGCACCTGGCCAAGTCCTCTTGTGCCTTCTAGGGTTTTTTGTTTCAGCCGTGCTGTTCTTCTCTGGTGTCATATGGCCCTTGTTTTATAGCCACACTCTAGTATCATAGTGGAATCCTGTCACTCCACTTTCTTGTAGCATACCGCTCCTTGTGATGTGGAGCCTGGACCTGGAATCTGCTTTCCTGCTGCTCTGAGAATACACTCCTTTCTCTTGGGTGAAAGAAGCATTTATTTCAACAGACATATATATGTATTGGGGGGAGTAGAATTTCTGTCTGATCTCAAAGGTTCCAGAGAGACAGCAGCATTAAAACCATATTTCTTTCATTTGCTGTTTCACAGAAAACATGGGTGTATTTAAATCTCTGTCCTCTGCATTATGTGTGAGCTGCTGTAGGGTGCTTGACATACCCTTCAGTCTGCAGAGACAGCATAAATTGCACATATGCTGCTAAACATGAAAGGCATGCCAGGATGAAGCTGCTTATTTGCCCTCTTCTACTTAGGCTTTTTCCATTCCTGCCTTCTAAAACGGCTGTCCAAGCCCTGATGGGAAATAGGGGGAAAGAAATCCAGGGAAGAAGGAAATTAAGATTCCTTTAGTCCAGGGATGATTGTCAGGCAGTCTGTAGATCAGTTCCAGTGGTTACCAGTACTTTATCAGGCCTCCATATTCCTGCAGTTGGAGGAAATGTGGTGAATGGAGGATCACTTCCCAGGCCGCACTGTTTCTATGGCTTCTGCCTCCCTTTCCAAGCTGGGGATGTTTGGATTTGGCAGGGGCACTGTCAGCAGACTGGAGTCTGAAAGATTCCTGGCTGTACAATTGCCTGGTCAAATTCTTAGTTTGATTCTGTTTTAGCTAGGTGGGATTTTTAAGAGGGGATTTTTTTGCATCCTCAGCTAGATGATCACAGTACTCATTCTTTCTTTTATTGTACCGTGTCTCCTCTTCAGTTCCAAACAGTCATTCTTAACTGGTCCTATGGTGGAGAGTGTGAGTTTTGCTCCCTCTTGACTTTATGTATCAAATCTCACAGCAATCTCATTTTTGGAGTGGGCATCTGTTTTGAGAGTTTTGTTGCTAAATAGTTCCCCTCCCCCTTGCAATCTCCTACTGCTTGCATCAGAGTTGTACCTTTGCAAGACATTTAACTTTGTGCATTCTGCCGTTTATTATTTTTAACACCAGCAGCAACCCTCCATCCTCCTCTAAAAATTCTGCTTGCCATAATTTGGCTGCTTTGTTGGGAGAGGAGTTTAATTCCCACCCCCTACAATTTGGTAAAAGCTGAATACATAATTATTTACAGACCAAGTTTATGGTTCTTGTTTTTCCTGTTGATTTGCCTTTTTCAGCTACTTACGCCTAATACCACTTTGGCAGAGCACACTGTGCAACAGCAAATACTTTCTGCATTACAGCTAAGCTAAAAATTCTTGTTTTTGTCCTGTTTGCCTTTAAAGAAAAGTGGGGCAGGATGAAACTGCTTTCTAGAGCTGTTCTGCTGAGTCTTGCTTCAGTGCATAAGGAACTATTTTCCAGTGTTCCTGGCTGTCATAAATGCTCAATATAGAATAGAATAGAATTTTACTTTTTTTTTTTTGCCAAAGAAGTTAACAACAGTAACAGACAAGTTGCAGTCTTGCAAACTCTTGAATCCTTTCCTAACTTCATATCAGTAGTGTTACTCACAACCTTAAAAACTGCTTAAGAGTACAATCCTGTGGCTTTCTACTTAGAAACAAGTCTCACTGAGTACAATGGGGCTTGCCCCTAGATAAGTGTCTATAGGTTGCAGGGCTAAGACTTTCTAACATAGAAAGCAGAAAGCAGAGCTTTAATTTGGTTCAGGGATGTGTGCATCGCTTCACATCGAAAGGGGAAGTTAATTGAGTTTAAACTTGACTTTTCCAGACAAATCAATTAATGCAGCTAAATGATGTCACTATGCCAAAATTAAACAAAAGTGACAAGTTCTAAACCTAATTATTGTTGATGCTATCGGATGAGAATTGTTACAGTGCTCACATACATATTATGGTATGGTGACTATTAACTTAAAATACAACTTTCTTGTGTAAATAGGTGTCAGATAGCAACTATCCCTAGGTATCCCTAACTATCCCCTGGATCTGAGATGGGGAATCCATGGCCTTCCATTTGTTATTGGATTCCAACTCCCCTCAGCCTCAGCCAATCTGGTCAGTGATCAACTGTTCTATGAATACTAAAGGACTGACCACGTTGACCATACATTTTCCTTGCATGCCATAGTGAAACAACAGAACCATTGTATTGTTTATTTTTTATTGTTTATAGATCACCTCTTAGGACAGAGCCCTTCCAAGGTAACTTTCAACAATCTAGAACAATATTTAAGATGCAGCCAATTTAAAATCAGAAAGCACATTCACTGATAAATGACAGAATAATTAGGACCATAGGAAGCTGTCTTATACTGAGTCAGACCATTAGTCTAACTGTATTGTCTATGCAGTGGTACATCAGGTTAAGTACTTAATTGGTTCAGGAAGTCCGTTCTTAACCTGAAGCGTTCTTAACCAGAAGTGCACTTTCCCATTGAAAGTAATGGAAAAGTGGATTGATCCATTCCAGACAATGAAAAACACCCCCTAAAACAGCAATTCAACATGAATTTAACTGTCTAATGAGAACATTGATCCATAAAATGAAGGCAATAATCAATATACTGTACTATAAAATAAATAAGACAGTACTGTAGATGAAAAAATTAACTTTTCTTTTTTTCTTACATGCACTGATGATTGTTTGGATGGGGGGCTTTTATCCATTTTTGCAGTCACACAGTCAACCAATAGCTGAATCCCAAACCCCACACAATCCCTAAAACAATGTCAGAAGGTAGAGTCCCCCAGAAGTCCCCCAAACGAAGGAGCAAAGCAGAGGCAAAGGCACAAGGCAGACACACATAAACAAATCCCCAAATCCCTTGCAGAATCCCAAAATTTTACACTCCCCCCCTCCCACAGGGTAGGTGGGCTTACCTGGCTAGGTGCCACCCATCTTGTTACGGCTGGGGATGGGGCAAGGGTTGGTAAAGGGCTTGTCAGCCCAGGCTCACTTTTGTTTTCTTAACAGCTTCACTGCTCTTGGTCTTCGTTAGGGAAGTGTTCCTTACCTAGCTTTGGGGCTGGGATGCGACCTGCTGGGCATCCTGCAGATGTCGGGGCCTGGCTCCAGGCAGTTGTGAAGGCCTCGGAGAGCTCTCGCGGTTGGAGCCCAGTTGCAGAGCCTCCACAGGCCCAATGGATGTCCGGACTTGGCTCTGGCCAGCAGCGAGGCCTCCAAGAGCTTGGAACATTCACTTCCGGGTTAAAACTGTTCATAACCCAAAAAAACTTAACCCAAGGTGTTCGTAACCAGAGGTACCACTGTGCCAGCCTTTATCATCCTTGGGTTCCCAGGTACTTTTGAACTACAATTCCCACCATCCCTGACCTCTACCCCTGCTGTCTAGAAATGATGGGACTTGTAGTTCAACAAAATCTGGGTTGGGAATTGTTGAGAAAGGCTGGTCTGTACTGACTGTCAGTAGTTCTCCAGGGTTTCAGAGAGGAGATATTCCTGGCTCTACGTGGAGATGCCATGGAATGAACCTGAGACCATCTGCATGCAAAGTGGATGCTCTTCTGCTGACCCACAGCCATTGATGGGTCCTAATTATAACAGTAACCAGTAAAAGACATTGAAACACTCAGCTCAGTGTTGACTATTACGTATGTATGTGGGATTGCTCACTGTGAAAGTACTGAGGCTGTGATAAGCTATTCTTTAATATTCCTGAGAATTATGTAGGTTGGTGCTGCAGTCTTCAAAATGGTTCTTGTCATGCAAAGCTGGTGTTTTTGCTTCTTTGGGGGGGGGGGGAAGGGGGAGAACTGGCTTGAATGTTCTCTAGAGCAGGTGTGGGGAACCTCTGGCCCTCCCTGAGGAGCTGTGCATATTTTGCAGATTGAGCCAGACCCATTCTTCGGTGTGCCAAGCAGATGAGCACAATTAGCGATACCCCCCTTTTTTTGTATACAACCCCAGAGCAAAACAAGTCTGGCAATTCCGGCAAGTGGAGAAGTCAACTTCAGTCAAAAGGACTGACTTGAGAAGTCGCAGTTTCCTTTTCGGAAGCTGTAGATGGAAGCTTCTGTAGAACATGCTGGATAGTAGCAGCCCAGTTTTGCTGCTCTGTGCTTGACTCCAGCTCCCTTGTTTTATTATGGCCTGCTAGGAAAATTGTTGTTTTAACGTGTCCAATAGCTCTTTGAAGCCCATCAATCTAGTCCATTTACTTAATTCCATGCAGGGCTTTGTTCCCCGAGCGCTGTTTTAGACATCTGAGATTGGCTTAGTGAATAACGAGTTTGGATAATGGATTTGAACAGCAGCTTATTGTGTCTGGTGGAACAGTCAAACAAGTGTATCTTTTTGCCTCTTTTCATTTGGTGGCAAGTGGGCTTGTGCCAAGAACAGTTGTAGCGTTCTACCTGTTAACAAATCCCTCTTAGGGTTACTGGTGCCTAATGAAGCTGTGCTGATTATAATGATGAATAAATCAAAGCCAGGATTTATCTTCCCTTACCACACCCCATGGCCCATTTTGTTTCAGTTTAGGTTCTCAGGCATTTTACAGCATTGACGCTGTAAAAATGTATTAAGCTTCCAGAGAAGGCAGTTTCTTAGTGCTTTGGGGGGAAAGTGCCTGGTTCTGTGATTGTTCAACAAAGAGACAGACAGACACCCCACAGATTCAGGGTTACTGTGAGGAAGGGATGAAATGGAAGTGTGAGAGAGAGTTTTGCCCAGTTGAAAAGCTTCAGCTATCCAAGCTTGATTGATGACACGAGAAGGCTTTTTCCGTTTTCCTGACTAATAATTCCTGCCTTTTATGTGATCTTTCACACAATATAATTTTACTGCTGGAAACCTAGTGGAAATTTAGTGCTCATTTCCATGCTAATTGCTTCCAGGAAAAAAAATTCATTTGCAACCCAATTTACTTGGAAAAACATGGGAATTTTGCACTGTAATTTTTCATGTAATGAAATTTAGGGCGGCATCCCAGTGTACAGTTCTTTCCTGCCTTTTGAAATTTAGCATGATATGGCAGTCTTATTGATCAGAAAGCCACAGTTCCATAACACAGCAGGTACTGCAGTGTAAAAGAAATGTTAGAAAGCAGGACAGAAGTGCTAGCATTATAACAACAACAACAACAACCTAACCTAACACAATAAATTCCACATCTGAATGCAGTCGTAGGCTCCTTGAGGAAAGGGCTGGTCTAGGCCTTTGAGAAGCCATATTGGGCCTATATTGGAAGGCTTAAGAGGCAGCTTTTTTGAACTGCCTAAAAAAGTTGAAGGGCACAATGAAAAGATAAATGGAGTGAATTGGGACCCCCCTGTTAAGGCCCTTATCAGGATTGTTTGCTCAATGCAGAAGCCTCTGCTATGCCACCTGACATCTGCAGGCAGGCTTTAGGTTTTTGGATTGAATTACTTGAAGCAACAGGAATGTTTAAAGCCCTGAAAATAGAAGTGCATTTCCCAAGGTTCCTACTGCTTTCCTGGCAGTCTGTTTAGTCTCAGTGATCAAAAGTTCTTGCAATAACAAGGGAATGTATCTTTGTCTCCCCTCAACGGGACAAATGTGGCCATGCTAAGTAGTAAAAAGCAATAGGCTTGAGGAACCTTTGGCCCTCCAGATGTTGCTGAACTACCACTCCTAGCAGCCCTGGCGGCAGGACCAGGAATTATGGGAGTTGCCGCAGGATCCCCACACCTGTGATAGAGGAATCTCCTCAGTTCCAGCACAGCCAGTTAATTTCTCTCAATTTTCCTTTTGAGGGGAGTGGAGACTTGCAATCGAATGGTGGATTTTTCAAAAATGTAGTAATCTTTAAGAATAAATTTTGCTAGTGGGTGACGGGTGGGGAGGAAAGGAGACTTGAAACCTCGTTGTAGAGTGACAAAGATGAAAACAAGATGCTTACTCTTCCACCTTGCAGTAGAAATAGCAGCTTATTTCTACTTTTTGTGCTAAAACTTGCTCTGCCCACAAAAAGTATGTGGGTGTAACTTTGGACTTCTGGAAAAAACGAGTGTAACTTAGGGCTCCTGAGAAGAGCTAAAGGCAGGTTGATTTTGAGCTTTTGTCCGTTTGAGGTACCATCCTTCTCCCGCCTACTTTGATTTTCCTTATCCTTTTGGGGCATAAATCCTGTCTCAGGACTCATGTCCAGAGGTTCCTAGTATCCTCCAAACTCATTTTCTTTTGTTTTCACTTTACTTTTTTATTGTTTAGAAAAGGAAGCACTCCATTTTAAATTGCTTCCTGTCCCAAAGGCTCTGTGCTCCTGCTACAGGATGTGAAAAGTGTGAATATCTTTGCGTTTGGAAGCAAGCACCTTACTTTGTTCTAGCTCCCAAACTTCCTCAAGCATCAGAGTATAATAACTATGGGTGATATTCAACTAAGTTTTACTCAGAGTACGCTCGCTGAAATGAATTAGCATGACTTAGCTCCATTAATTTTAATGGTCTACTCTGGGTAAACCTTAGTTGAATATCCCTCCAGTACGTTATTACTTTGATCAACTAATTCCATGCTAGCCAGTGCTTCCATACTACATGGACTTGAGTAAGATGCCTTTTTGCATTTCTTATACATTGTGCCTTAGAAGTATATATACATGTGAGTGGGTCTTCTATAATTGTAGAATTGTAGAGTTGAAATAAATGTCGTTGACTTTTTTTTTAGTATCCAAATGATCCAAACTCAAACTTCTTATGTTGCCCATAGGGCAAATACTAACTTTTGATTCAATATTTGTATTCTGCTTTCTGAACTGTGTTGAGCTCAAATTTTATTTATTTATTCATTCATTCATTCATTCATTCATTCATTCATTTATTTTACCCTGCCCATTTGGCTGGGTTTCCCCAGCTACTCTGGGCAGCTCCCAACCGAATGTTAAAAATACCACACAGCATTAAACATTAAAAACTTCCCTAGTATAGCAGCTTTTAAAAGTAGCAAACTTTTCTATCAATCTAATCATCTCAAAACCACAATGACATATAAATGAATACACTTGGGGTGTATGGGGTTCAAATGGCAGGGACAAGTTGTTGTTTTTAAGCCTCTCTTTGTCTTTCTTGCCTGCTCCCCACCCCCAACCAACTCCATGGCTGTTTTAAATTGTAAATATCCTATTTTTTATTTGTGTGTGTGTCATGTCTAGTCTAACCTTGGTAGACTACTTGGTTTTGGCCAACCCTATGTATTTTTCTGCTTGTGGGATGAATTTTTCATCTCTGGGTCAGTGCATTTCTTGAACACATTAAGCTGCCTTGTGCCAACTCAGATCATTGGTCCACCTAGCTTAGTGTTATATTCTGTATAGGCTGGCAGCAGCTTTCCAGGATTTGGGAGAGAAGACTTTGCAGTCTTACCTGGAGATGGGAGGGATTGAACCTGGGGCCTTGTCACTGAGCCATGGCCTGTTCCTGAAAACATAGTGTACAGGCTGTCCTGCTCCAGTCCAGGCATGTCATTAATAACTGTTTCTAATGCTACTTGTGGTATCTCTGCTACGCAGTGGCCATCCATTATGGCTCTACTACATTACATACCCATCTTAATTGTAGTTCACCCTCTATAAGGGACACATTATGTGCATTGCTCCGGGAAATTCTCTGTATTCAGGCACATTTGTGCTGCAGTGCATAAATTAGCAAAGTAGTCTCTCTTTTTCCTTAAGTTGTCATCTGTTACACTAAAGACATTTTTAAGATTTTTATATTCAATGGAAGTGATTTCATCAGATCATTATGATTCCTTCCTCACACATTAAACTTTGTGATTGATGTATTTTGTCTCTGTGTGCGTGTATCATCATCATCATCATCATCATTATCATGTTTGAGATGGAAGATAAATACTTACTAAAAAACAAACAAATGCTGCCTTAAACCCTAAACTAGGCCTAGTTTTCTCCAGCCAGGCGATTCTGTTTTTAGACAAGCAGGTAATTGGTCTCATAGCAGAATAGTGCTGGTGTGAATGCCAAGAACGATAGGGTAATGTCTGACTTCTGTGTTCCAGACCAGACATAACTGTACCAGATCTCTCTTTAATCATTTTTACTAGTTATAAACAGATGGGACATTTCATGGTGCCAAATAATTCTTTCTCTTTTTCAAATGGTTGCTAAAGTGTTGTTGTTGTTGTTGTTGTTGTTGTTGTTGTTGAACAAAACAGAAGTTTATTTCCCTTCTCACAGGTATGAAATTCTTGTGTAGGGGAAATGTGGTTGATTTGCTCCTGTTTTTAAACTTAGTGCTTCAGGTCTGATTCTTCTGTTCATTTTTGGATCAGCTGATCACCTCAGTAGTTGAATTTAGTGAACATTTTCATACAATGCATATTTTCTTATGGATGCAGGGCTAAGGCTTAACGGTTTAAGGACAGGAGAGCAGACCAGAAACCCAATACTGTAGTGGAAGTGGATAGGAAAAAAATATATTTTGGGAGGTAAACTGCTAGGCGGCAGACGGCTCTGCACACCCCACCTCTACGACTCTTTTTACTGTTTAAATCAAACCAGAGGCTCCCCGACATTTGAAAAGGGGCTCATTGGGTTTTGCTTTGCGAGAGAGGCTTGGTGGATGTGATTGTCAAAGTTATTTTTCTTGATCTTGGGAAGGAAGTTCCCCAGGATAGATAGGTAAATTGGTCATTCTTCTTGGTCCTGGTTAGGCTTCATCTGGAGAACTCTGGTGTGGCATTCAATGGAAGTTTTACTCACAGCAGACCTATTGAAATTAGTGGACCTGACTTAGTCAAGTTCATTTATTTCAGTGTGTCTAGTCTGAGTAAATCTTAGCTGAATACCTCCCTCTGTTCAGTTTTGGGCCTTGTCCATTTAAAGACTGTAGAGATAGATTGTTGGAGAGGAGGTGTGACTGGAAAGCAACAAAGGTAATAAAAAGGTTGAAATGTGAGAGCCTTGAATGAAGAGGAAAGCCGGTGGGGGGGGGAATGGGCATGTTCAGACCTGAGGAGGAGAAATAGTAGTTTTCAAATGGGCTTAAGCTACAGGAAGGAAGATTGAAGCTAAGTATTAGGGAAAGTCTTTCTGACTATGAGATTATGCTGGGGAGCATGTTCTCAAGGTTGGTTTTAAAAGCTTTAACAATTGAAGAGTTTAAAGAGAAGCTGGAGAAATACCTGCTTGGGATGATTAAGTTATGGCTAATCTAGCTTCAGTGCAGCAGGAGCCAGCAACTAGATCACAGGTTTTCAAACTTTGCCCTAGTGAGCCAAGTTTTGATCCTTTCCAGTGTTACTGGAGACAAAGTGAATACAGTACATGGATGAGCTAGTGGCAGAAAGGTTGAGTGGCCATCTGTCATGTATGATCTAGCTGAGATTTCTGCATTGCAGGGGGTCGGATTAGATGGCCCTCAGGTTCGTTCCAGCTCTACAATTCAATGATTCTGTGATCTGTGTCCTGGTAAACCAGGGCCGTTCTATACATAATGCAGAATAAGGTGGTAGAATTGTGGACTGTACCATTTCTGGTCACAGAGGTTGTGAATATTCCGAGTATGTGTAAATCTCCCTGCTTGTGATAAATTAGCACATCAAAGAGAGAGTAGGAGCTGTTCTCAATCTTTCCTTAAGATATATTCCTTAAGACATACTGTATACAAGCAGGTTTTTTTGAGGGAGCAGGAATAAGAGAGGTTGCACCTGACACCTTTCCCTAACGTTCTAGTTTTCTTCTTTCATTGAGCTTTTTTGTTGAGATATTAAAAAATGTTATCCCCTCACATTCAGGCTGTAAGCTAGCCCTATTAATTTGAGTAGCTCTATTCTGAACCAGTATGCCATGCTCCCCTCCCCTCCCGCATTACAAATTCACGCGACCCTTTTACGATCACCAGAGTGCCTTCCAGGAAGGTGCCTGACGATTATAAAAAGGTTGTGCCAGAGCAGAGGCACTTTGGCACAACCCTGTTATGATAGTCAGGCAAGTTCTTGGAGGGTTCTTTGCCAGTAGTCAAAGGGTTGCACCAAAGTGTGGGATATAAAGATAGAGCAGTCGAGTCCAACATTGCCTGTTTGCTAGAATGGGAACACAGAGGATGTGGCTTCAAACAGTCAAACCTGTGGGAGCCACCTCCCTCTGAGTGCGACCAGGTAGATGGGCATGACCCAAATAAAAGGGCTGGGCGCTCAGCCATCTGTCTCTCTCACTCTCTTGGCTCTTCGCCTGCTCTTCACCTGCACATGGTTGATGTAGGCCCATGTTTAATTTAATCTTCAAATGTACCTGTAACTGCAACTTAAGCCTGCCTTCAGATTGCTGCTGAATGTTGTGGGGTGTAAGGGACAGTGATTACATGCTCAATCCCCTCCTTTTCTAGGAGAGATTGTTTATGATCGCCAGGCAGATCCTGGAGGGCGCTTTGCCAGTAGTCAAAGGGTTGTGCCAAAGCACCTCTGGGAGGCTGTGCCTGCCGCCCCGGGAAGCGGTGAGGAGGCAGCGCCAGGCAAAGCTGTGAGGTGGGGAGCAAGCGAGTGGCCGGGATGGGTGGGGGTGTAAGCAGGCAAGCAGCAGCAGGCGCAGTGCCTACCAGACCCTTCCCCCAAGAAATAAAGCACTGATTCTGAGTAAAGCCAGAATATACCCCCTGCATGTGTAGAGCAAGCCTAAGAGAGGTAACAGCCACATGGGCTCATGAGGGTGGAAAATCTAAGTGGCCTCCTTGACAATTGTCTAATAAAATGGACTGCTTTGTTTCCTGATGGCCTAGTCAAGACAGATACAATCTAGGCTGAGGAGAGCTATGTCAGTATGCCTGCTGCGCCTTTTTAGAGAAGCTCTTGACACATTTGAGGACCAGGCATTTTCAGTATGAGGTCATTTAGTTGACTGCCTCTCCACCCCAATCCATTCAAAAATAGTTTTTAAATTTGACTAGAACTCTTAATTATTCAAAGCACTGGGCTAGAATAGCCTTTTAGTCCTGAATGTGATGTGGATTCAGATTTCTGATCACCAGAGTATGGCTTGGCAATCAAGAGTGTCCTGTGGGCTGCTGAACTGTCTTTGGGATGATGGTGAGCAGCAGACATTGTAGGCTGCAAACAACTTCCCCTGATGGCCGTGAGATTTGAGGAGAGGTGGTAGGCCAAGCTTGAAGCCCTTTCATGTGTACAATTATCAGAAGCTTGAAGGACAGGGTTCCTGCATTTCTGATAGTTTTACAGAATAGGTTTTTTTTTAATAAGTGCAGCTTGTTCTCCAGGGATGAGAAAAGCTGTGCCTTCTGCAATTTGCTCTTCTACTATACATCTGGGAAACGTACAGGAATCTTATTCTCCTTTGCATATGTTTACCCTAGATACTATTTGATGTGGCACATAAACATATTGTATCTCCAAAATAAGTGAAATGTCTATTTATCCCTGATGGTTTTGATCTCTGATAGCTGGAAACAATTGCTTGACCTTAGTGAAGCTTGCAAGTTATGAGAGTACAGCTGCTGCTTCTTCCCCCTCCCTGTAATACGCCTTCATATCCCCAGTAAAATAAAAACTGAAGGGTGCTGAGATCAATGGACCACTTTAGCAAACGGGAAATGGCTGTGGAGGCAAAACTGTGTGCAAGCCAATGCTTACAGGGAATATGGGAAACAGGAAGTTTTGTCCTGTTAAGAGATCATTTGACCCTGGTGCACTTTCTGCCTGATTTTTATAGTACTCTCTGTATAACTTCAATATTTAACACACTCAGAATGCCTGACAGATTGCAGATTTGTGAATATATATACATTCCAGTCTAAGCTTTCTAAATGAAGGGGGGGGGGTGCTTGTAAAGGGAGTTGGGGAGGAAAGAAAAACACAACAAGAAAAAGTGACCCTATTATTTCTTTAGTAGAAGACTCCTTCAAAGCAAAACCTCCCAATTCCCCGCGTGCGGAGTGGGTGCTGCAGCCTAGACCTACACCGCCCAAAGGGAGAGACCTGAACGCTTGGAACCGACTCAAGGACCAGTCTTTTGGTAGGAAAAAAACATTTTGCACGGATGGCCAGTCACGGTCAGCAGAGCAGAATGACTGCCACATTGTGTTCTCTTTGTGTCTCTCTCTCGTCTCTGTTTTTCCTGTCTCCCACTTCCATCGCAGATTACCCGCAAGCCTGATGTTCTCTGTATAAGCCTGATGTTCTGTGTGCTCTTTGGGGACATGTGGGCGGGTGGGGGGAAGAGTCGGGGCTATTGACTTTACTGTTTGTCATTTACTGATGTTGAGGACTTGTGGTACTGACATCAACAGATCCAGTTTTGCGCAGCTTCTTCTATTTGCACAACTGCCTTGGAATGGGAGAGCCCTTCCTGTCTCCTATCTGCATTTCCAGGTTTATCCTTGGAGTTGAACTTCCTAGATATTGTGAGTTAAAATGTTCCTGCTATAAGGGATGCTTTGAATTGCAAACTCTTATATAGCAGGTGCAACAACCAGCTTAGGGATGGCGAAACTCAGGCCTGTGGGCAAAAAATAGGATGTCTGGGCCTCTCTACCTTGGGACTATCCCCAGGAGTATACCGTTTCCTCAGGTGACACGCCTCACTAGGCCTGCTTTGCAGCCTTCTTGGGTGTTTCCCCATGGCTGCAATGTGTCCTAGAACTCTGGCAGTGCCTGGATGGAGGATAGGTAGGAGTTGTGTAGAAACTAGCCTGCTGTACAAAGGTGAAGGTCACATTTGTGGCTCTCCTCACATTTGTCCCTGCCCTCACCTGCCACCAACATCTGGCCCTTGGAAGGGTGTCCGGAAAGGAAGGAGGTTCCTTGCCCTGCAGTTGGTTAACAGGGGTAGTTTGACTGTCCCATTGAGTTTGGCTGTCCCTGTGCTCAGAAATGAAGCTGCAAGTGACAGGCCTTAGAGGCATTTCCTGGTTTGTTTTTTCCCCAGCAAGCGAGAGAGTGCTTGTTTGTTGGTCGCCTTCATCCTCCTGCTCTGGATGCAAGACACCGCTGTGTGAGAGCTTTATTCATCAGAAATGCCTACTGCTTCCTTGCTTTCCTGCTTTGCTCCTGCCAAAAGCCAGTGGTGCTGGAGCACAGTAGCTGAGTTTTTGAAAAGGCTGTGTCTGGGTTTATTTAGTTTGTAAATGGGAGAGTTGTTCTGAGTCCTAGAGTCCCTTCTCCCCCCGCTTGGGTGGCAGAGTAGAAGATTTAGCAAGGCCAGAATTTGCAAAAATTCCAGCATGTTTTATTTATTTAATTTTTGCAGGTTGCATTTATTTAGAGGAAAACCACACAAGATGTCTTGGCTAGGGGCTTATTGCTCACTGTTGCTGCTGTTGTTTAAATATGTTCAATGCTTCTTCCAGCTTTGCTTCCAGAGCTCATTTGAGTTACAAGAGATACTGCTGGTTCATTTTAAATAAATTCCTGAAGAATAACTTCACATATATCTGGTAAAGGAGGCAAGGTTGAGGTTGCAGTGGCAGAGCTATTAAGGGGATTTTGCTGGTTTCTGTTCCTCACTGTGGCAGCTAACTCTCTGCCTTTGTGCGGCTTTGGTATGATTCTCCATGACCCATGTGAAACCAAAGGCAGTTTTCCACCTTGCTTTGAAGGACGTACGTGTGCTGTCACAAGCACTTTAAAGAACCATGAAGTTGCTTTGTGGTTGTTGCTTTGGCATAGCTTACATGTGCCCAAGTGACTGGTGGATTTAGAAAACTGGGAAACTGCTTTAGCTTACAAGTCCTGCCTTTTATGCTCCAGTGGATGGAGAATTGGATGGCGACTTGTGGTTGGCTCTATTCCTTGGTCATGGTTTCTCTGAGTCATCATGCACAAGTTGTCTCTCTTGACTTGGATTTCTTGCTTGTAGGAGAGGAATAGCCATGGCCCACAGGCTGGTAATAAGGTTAGAGGGAGAAAGGAAATGATAGTATCCATCCTGATAACATCAAACTGGCAACATTAGATATAGGTGGCTGCACAATTTTACCTAAAAGGGTTCTTAACGAACCATCCCTACGGGGAACAGACAGGGCGAAGCAGAATATATAAGTGCACACAATCACAGTGTGACCTTATGACTTTCAACAGCTTCACCCTTGTCCTTTTAATTATCCCAGTGATTTTAAATCTGTTTTATACTGTGATGCCAATAAAGGTATTTGATTTGATTTGATTTGATTTAGGTGGCTGTAGATGGAGTATCTTCTACTTGAATTATCTGCTTGTGTTTCCACAAAGGAGCAAAATAGTTGCTGTTCTTGATAATAGAAGATGTAAAGTGAGGGCGCTCTTTGGGCATCATGGCATATATGACAGGAGTGCAAATGAACAGTCCCACCACTGCTTAGGAAGCAAATGTGGGTAGTGGTGGAAATTTTCCAAAAGGCCCTTGTGCAAGGGAGTACATGTACCTCTTAGTCTTCCAGAACAACATGCCCTTGCTTCAGACCGAGGCACATGAGCATGGCCTGCCTTCAAGGTTGGCTCTGCGGCATTTGGTACAAAGCAGGCGCAGACATCTCTTTGCCTTGAAGAATGCTGTGCAGAGTGTTCAGCCCAAGTGGCAATTTGCTCCAGAGTACGTGGCCAGCAATGTTTGGCCAATCCCTAGAAGTGGTACAATTCTTCATAGTAAATTGATTTGTGTCAATGTCCATTATAGTCAAGGTAGGTAGTTTTAGGGACATGGGTGGCGCTGTGGTCTAAACCACAGAGCCTAGGGGCTTGCCGACCAGAAGGTCGGTGGTTTGAAACCCCGCGACGGGGTGAGCTCCCGTTGCTCGGTCCTTGCTCCTGCCAACCTAGCAGTTCGAAAGCACATCAAAGTGTAAGTAGATAAATAGGTACCCCTCCAGCGGGAAGGTAAACGGTGTTTCCGTGCGCTGCTCTGATTCGCCAGAAGTGGCTTAGTCATGCTGGCCACATGACCTGGAAGCTGTACGCCAGCTCCCTTGGCCAATAAAGCGAAATGAGCACCGCAACTCCAGAGTCATTTGCGACTGGACCTAAGGGTCAGGGGTCCTTTTACCTTTACCTTTTAGGGAGTTTTAAGATTAAAATAGAAATCATACCTGCTGAGTGCTGTTGCCTTGCAATGTCATTCTGTTAGCTGTTCCTCCTCAGCACAAGTGGAACTGGTCTGGATGGACCTGCTTAGTTTTATTATGCAATTTGTGTAGCTGATGGGACATGATCTGCGCCAGCAGTAACAACAAACCTTGGCTTTGTGTAGCAACTCCTGGGACACACAATAATTTCTCCTTCCTCTCTACTGCAGGACTTTTGCAGTTTGGGTGACACTTGGCTTTTATACACTGTGGGTCTGTTTACTGAGTCTTTTGGCTCCTTGGTTTTATCCCAGGCACCAGTCCTTGCATCTGAAATGCCTCATTCTTGCTTCAGCTGCTTCATAAGAATGATCCTCTCGCTGGCTGTGCCTGGGTAAAGGGATGGGCTGCCACAAAATGTGAAATGTAGGAGAATATGAGAGGCCTCTGGGAGCTTTTTGCATAGGGCTTTTGCTCTCTTAGATGTTTTTGACATCCAATCAGACTAGTAGGACAGATTCATAGTTAAGACTTCACATCCTTTTATATTGAGGAAATATGACTATTTGGACACAACAATTCTCTACCAGTTCTCTCTTCTTCTCCCTGCTGTGCGGTGAAGATTTGGGGGGAAAGGACTTTAAGGATGGGTCCCTGTCATGGGCATAGCCATGATTTTTGTTGGGGTGGGGGCAGGCTTTTGTTAGGGGAAGTAAAACCTCAGATTTGTAAAAAAAATTCCTTCCAGTAGCACCTTAAAGACCAACTAAGTTAGTTCTTGGTATGAGCTTTCGTGTGCATGCAGTGTATCTGAAGAAGTGTGCATGCACACGAAAGCTCATACCAAGAACTAACTTAGTTGGTCTTTAAGGTGCTACTGGAAGGAATTTTGTTTGTTTGTTTGTTTTGACTATGGCAGACCAACACGGCTACCTATCTGTAACTCAGATTTGTATTTATGTTTATTGATTTTGATGATGGGGTGGGGGGGGCAGCTGCCCACCTTGGCTATGCCCATGGTTCCTGTTACACCAGCTCCCTTCACTCAAGACTTTATCATGCGGGGACTAGTTTCCCATTAGGCTTGTACATGGATCCCTTCTCCACCCAGTCTTTCCTGTGGTCCTGAACTGTGACCCTTGGATCGTGCTAATTTACCGTGTGCTGTCCCTGATCTGTTCCTGAAGCAATTCAAGGGCAGGGCTAAGGGTTTTTAACAACCCTATTTTAACATATCCGTAACAAAGGGTTTAAAAATAAAATCAGAATTCTCCCAATTAAGGGAATGCGATGGAAGCCATTTGCGAAGGTGCAGCAACTGGCACTGTGCAGGATTGGATCTTTTTACTTAACAGGTTAAATAGGAGGATATGATCCTGTGTGGTGGTTCTCCTATGGTAGCAGCTTCCCTCTGTGCAAGGGAAGTTGCTTGTGAAGGTGCAGCGCTGCGCAGGATCAGATCCTCCTGCTTGACAGGATCTTATTCTGCTTCTCACTTCAGAGGGTGATAAGTAAGCATGGCCTAGAGGGAAAGGAAATCCCCCCCTTTCTCTTGCAAAGAGGAAGCTGCCCATTAGTTTGCCCCATTTTTGCATTTTTTCCTTGTTTTCACTCATCCCTGCCTCTCCTTCCTTCCTTCCTTCCTTCCACCCTGGGTAGATCTGGCCTACTCAGCCTGATCTGTAGCAATCTGGGTATGTCTCAACCTGACTCAACCAAGGTCTGAATCCCCCCAAATAGGCCTGATTTGTCTTGGGGTCCAGGCCTCAGCTGAATCCAGCATACCTCACTTCCCAGCCCAGCAGTGCCCTCCCCACCCACAACACTGTTATGATTGCTTGGCAGGATTTATTATTATTATTATTTCTTTAAGTGTATCTGTATTGCATTAGTTGCCTAAAGACCTTGGCTAGGATGTGATGGGGGTTGAACAAACACTTTGTAAATTACAGGTCACTTCCCAACTGGACTTTGGGAGGTCATCCCACGGTGGCCTTTGGTGTAGGAGGCATTCCCTTCCCTTCTTCTCCTTCTTGTCCTCTGCATGGGTAGAGGGAAGAAAATAACATATTTTGGAAGATGGATCCTTCAGTATATTTACAATACCATATGACTTGTTTCTTCTTGCAGTTTGTTTTAGCCTTTGCTACCTTGTGTGCGTCATAAATTGATGAGAACTGTAGTTTGCAGCCAGTCCTGAAGCTCCGTTAAGTCCCAAAATGAGGATAATAGAGGCAAATCAATTTCATGAATGGAAGGTTCAGGAAGTATTCAGAGAATCACAGAATTGTAGAGTTGAAAGGGACTATGAGGGTCATCTAGTCCAACCCCCTGCATTGCAGGAATCTTTTGCCCAACTTTGGGCTTGAGCCCATGACCCAGAGATTAAGAGTCTTATGTTAAGTCCCATCCCAGAGAAGATGAAAATCAGGGCCTAACATTTTGGTAATTTTTAAAAGAAAATATAAAACACTGATGGTCACATCTTTAGAATTCTGCAGAGATTCTGCTTGGTTGACGGCATATCAGTTTTTTTCCACCCCTCCCCTCAGCTTCAATTCTGATCCATCGGTACAATGAAGATAAATTGTGTTTTGTTTATATGCCTTAATCTTGCTAACATCCACCCCACCAGTGTGGTGTAGTGGTTAAGATCAGTAGACTCATAATCTGGTGAACCGGGTTCGCGTCTCCGCTCCTCCACATGCAGCTGCTGGGTGACCTTGGGCCAGTCACACTTCTTTGAAGTCTCTCAGCCCCACGCACCTCACAGAGTGTTTGTTGTGGGGAGGAAGGAAAAGGAGAATGTTAGCTGCTTTGAGACTTCTTCGGGTAGTGATAAAGCGGGATATAAAATCCAAACTCCTCCTCCTCCTCCTCCTCTTCTTCTTCTTCCCAGCAGTCCAGCATGTCAAGACAGGACATCGTCTTTGCAGTTTTCACACATATATATGTATGAAAGGGGTAGAGCATTTGCTTTGCAAGCAGAAGGTCCCAGCTTCAATTCTTGTATCTCTGAAACCCCAGCCAGTCTAGGGCATCAGTACTTAGATGGATCAATAGTCTGACTTGGTATGTTGCAGTTTTCCTGCCTTGCTACAGCACACAGTACAGAACTAGATCCTGTTGCAGCCTTGTAGGGGTGGGGGTTTATATTGAGGAATGGTTCATGTTCAACAACAGGATTAAATGTCACAAGGCCAACAGCTTGATTTACAGGATACCAGCATGAAGAATGTTAAACAAGTGTTAACGTCCGTTCTGCTAGGTGGCTTAAAGGAGGGTGTTGCTTATTTTCTTGTACATGCACTTGCTGTCACGCATTGCTTGGACGCAGAGGAATGATGGGAGGAACCAGCTGAGGAACTACCAAGGGAAGAAGACTCAGTGCCTGGGGAGTGGTGGTGGGACAATGATGAGTGGTCACAGGGAGAAGAGGGAGAAGACTAGGAAGAGGTGTCTGAAGATGAAGAGGTAAAAGGGCTTAGTGAGCTGAGAGAGTCAGTGGCAGAAAGAGGTCCGGAATCAGAAACTGAAGCAAGCGGAGGGCGCGGGTGCCAAAAGGCAGAGATGAGTCAGGCTGGTGAAGAAGCCGGGATGTCTCTCCCTTCTGCTCAGACAAGCTCCCTTCCACATGGTTTCCCAGGACCAGAAGAGATACCAAGAGGGAGATGCAGACGCAGTCCCCAATTGGTTGGGAAAAGCCCTGGAGAAGAGGGGGCTTATACACCTGTGGGAAGGTGGGGACTTTCACTCTCAGCAGCTGTTTCATGGGGAAAGACCTAAGGGGAGTTGAGTTGCTGTGCTTATTAGGCCCGACACTCTGCCAAATCTGTGAAACTTGTGTGTTTGCTGACAAAGAGTTAACTTGGAACGTTGGCTCACTATTCTTTGACGCTTGCTAATGTTTAACTCTTATCGCAAGTCAGGCCATTGGCCTGTCTAGCTCAGCAAGGTCAAGTGACTGGCAGTGGTTCTCCAGGGCTTTCTATTTCCTAGCCATACCTGAAGATCCCATGGATTGAAACTGGGGCCTTTTTCATGCAAAGCATGTGGTCTGTCAGTGAGCTGTGGCCAGCGTTCGAAACTCCCATTGTTCTGGGCACGTTTTACAACAGGGAATTTCATTAACGCAAGAAGTTTCTGAGCTCTGGGCGCAGTACTGAGTCTAAGATTTCAGATTAAAATTGCCACTGCTGCTTCCAGCAGGAAGGAGGACCTTTTCCTGCCACCCCACTTCCAACCACTCTCTGAAGACTGGAGAAGGGACCCTCATAAGAATATTAGGGGGGCAGGATAGGTGAAGTGTGGCTTTGTTTTTTGCAGTCTTCAGATGAGGACTAGACCATGTGAAAAATGAACATAAGATTTTAGCTGCAGTTCATTCATTTTCAGCTTTGTATTCTTGTTATTAAAAAAAGCACACCTAGATACTCCATTGCAGAGCCCATAACCTAGGTTTAAGGTGCCATTTAGCCCCTTGCTTTCATATCTCAGTTTCTAACACTGGATGTGGCCCTTCCATTGATCTCTGTTACATGTTCACTGCAACCATGCTGGTTGACATCGTGTTCATGGAAGACAAAAAGAAGGTAATTACTTGCATTATTACAGTAAGGCCCCATCTGCATTATATATTTAAATTAGTATCTTTTATTACCCTTAGCAAGCAACAGTTCACAGAAATCCTTGAGGAAGCTATGATTGTTTAAAGTCGCAAGATGCAGTTTTAAAGGTATAGTGCAGATGGTGCCAAAGTTTTTAAAAACTCTTGTTGTTGTTGTTAAAATAATAGTGATGATGATAATAATAATAATAATAATAAATTTTTATTTATACCCCGCCCTCCCCAGCCAAGGCCGGGCTCAGAGCGGCTTACAAGCAATAATAAAAACAAGATGAATGGTTACAACTTAAAAACAAAAATAAAATACATTAAAATAATGGAACATTAAAATATTAAAATGTAGCCTCATCGCAGGAGGAGAAGGAAAAGAAAGGGGAAAAAAAGAGAGGATGATAATGAGGATGATAATAATTTTATTATTTATACCCTGCCCATCTGGCTGGGTTTCCCCAGCCACTCTGGGTGGCTTACAACACATAAAAAAATTGTAAAACATTAGACATTAAAAATTTTCCGATACAGGTTTGCCTTCAGATGTCTTCTAAAAGTCAGGTGGTTGTTTATTTTATTTAATTATTAAGATTTATGTGTTGTCATCATAAGATCTCAGGATGGCTCACAGAATACAGGATAAAAACAAGTAAATAAGTAAAACAAAGCAGCAAAACAATAATCCCCACTTCCCACAGAAACATTTAAAAGGCTGTAGAATATTAATCAGCTAAAAGAGAGTTGTTTTTCAGAATAGCGAATCTTGATCTAAGAGCAGAAATGATGTGGAATCTATTCCTGCCCTTTACTTCCTGTCCTCTCATTTGCAAGAAACGATGCCTTAGTTTGCAATTTGTACCTTTCCAGCTTTATCTTTGGGCTCTTGGTCCTTAAAATGCCTTCCTCTGTTCCACTGAAGAGCTTGTTCAAAGGGCTTCTTATGCCTTGTCAAGTTGTATTTTAAACTTGTTCATGATAAGCTCATCAGTCTCCTTAATCCTCTTCCTGACTATCTGACTTTTTAAAAAGACTTTCCCACTTACTCTGAAGGAGAAAATTGAGGAATCATCTTGGGCATTGATGATAAACTGTGTGATAGCAGTGAGGTCATCACATTGCTGATAGTAACTCCTGGAAGTGAATGTGCCCACAAACTGGTACAACTGCTGAGTTACTACGATATATCAAGAATGGTAACCTTTCTTCTCCTCAGGCAGAGTTATAACTTGACCTTCAGAAGTAAGCAGACAACCCCTGAAGAAGAAGAAATAACAGTGGTATCAGGGTTTGCATATGAACCATGGATGTAATAGCTTGTTTGTAGTCCCACCGTGAAAATATCTGTATGAATTCTTGGGGCTATGATTTTGTTTGTTTCAGTTCTTCTTCCCAAACCCCACCCTAATGCCTGCTGAGTGCAATTTACATCACCCTCTGTTCATTCCTGTGAGATATCACTGTGAAATCTTACAGTTACCAGAAGCAGCACTGACAGAGCAATCCTGTGCATGGCTCAGCTGAACCACACTGAGTTCAATGGGTCTTATCCCCTGGTGTGTATAGGATTGCAGTTTGAACAAGTCACTGTCTGTTTTAGGTCCCTGTTTAGGTCTCCATTTCTGGCTCACATGAGTATTAATGAACTAGGAGAGCAAATTCCTTTTCACATACTTATTTTTTATGTAAACGTATGTAACTTTAGAAGAAAGCCACAAAAGTGTATGCTTTAAAGACTTTAACTGGTCTCTGGTAGCATCCTTTAGCTACAGACTTCACTCCACTCTTTCAGCAGACATAAACCTTTATGGAAGAAGGTTTGAAGGCATGTGTGTGAGTGTGGGTAAGAGAAAGAAAGAAAGAAAGAAAGAAAGAAAGAAAGAAAGAAAGAAAGAAAGAAAGAATATGCCTGCATGCATGCGAAGGAGATGATTTTTATCAGGATTCATTTTCTCTAGGGGATTGAGGGAGTAGAGCACAGTGTTCTTTTTGGGATACATTACAAAGACATTTCCGTTGCACATTCCTCCCTGTATCTGTAACCTTTTAAAGGAAGAAAAGAGCAGTGTTGATTTAGGGAAAACAAAAAGCATCTCAGGCTATGTGAGATGCTTATGAGCTTCTTTCTAACTTGTGATTAGTCAGTACCACTTTCTACCCAGAGTTGTAGTCCTCAAACTCCTTAACATTTTAGGAGTGAGGTACTTTCTTATCAATGCTGTCTTCTTTTGAAGCAGCTAGGATGGGCAGCTCGCTTTTGGAGCTGATGTGTTGATTGAGTTGGTGAATGTGTCAGTTCAGATGTGAGAGTCTGTGTCCTTGTGCTCTTCCTTTTCACTCTTGTTCACCTTATTCCATTCTACATTGTATCTTAAGCCACATTTTCCTGAGATGTTCAAACCAAGAGAATATGTTCTGAGTGACCCCTTTGACCCAGCCTATTAAACTATGGTTGGACATCACAGAAAGTGGTTTTGAGACAGTTTTATGGATGTATTACCGTATATGGTATTAAGGAAGGCAAGAGAGGGGAAAGAGGAGTATGCAGTCCTGATTCAGCAAAGCAACGTTTCTTTGACCAGGATTGTTAAGTTTGAACTGAGCAGTTTAGAGAGGTAGCTTTGCTGGTGTTCCATAGTTTGAGCCTTGGGGTGGAATTCTGCTAATAAGTCCTGACAGCATAAGCTCTGTACAAGGACTTTGGCATACACAGTGAGACTTTCCCTCTCCCCCTGTGCCCTCGATATTGTCTTGGAAAGGGAATTGGGAGAGTCCCTTGAGCAGCACACGGAGGGAGGAGAGATGAGATTGTTGAGTATGGCAAACCAAAATGGATGGAACCATTCGCCCTGATGGAATGATAGGTATTGTATGACTCCTTTGGAGATTCACATCCTCTGTTCTGAGGATCATACCATTTCATTCTCAGTCCCCATACAATAGTGTTGTATCACCATTGCATTGGGATATCAATTGAGCATTGGCTTAATTAGGCCCTGTGCAGTGTTCCAATTTGATCCACGAGGCTGTTTTCCCCATACCATGCCCACCTGCCCTACACCTGATGTCATATGAGGCAAGTAGAGATAACAATAGAATTGTAGAGTTGGAAGGAACCATGAGAGTCACTAAGTCCAACCTCCCCTACAATGCAGGGATCATTTGCCCGACATGGGGGCACGAACCCAAGACCCTGAGATGAGGAGTCTCATGCTCCAGCCACTTTGCTATCTCAGTCCATCTAGCTGCTAAAGTACAGCTGAAAGCTTTAAAGTATGTTCCTACTGGTTCAGCTAATAATAATAATAATAATAATAATAATAATTTTTTATTTATACCCCGCCCTCCCCAGCCAAGGCCGGGCTCAGAGCGGCTTACAAGCAATAATAAAAACAAGATGAATGATTACAACTTAAAAACAAAAATAAAATACAACATTAAAATAATGGAACATTAAAATATTAAAATGTAGCCTCATCGCAGGAGAAGGAAATAGGTGGTGTGAGCAAGCCCACTGGGAATGACTGTGCTGGGGAGTTCCCCATAGCACAGCCAGCTGCTGCAGAAAGCAGGACTTGAAGTTTGTGCCTATTAACTGATAGGTGGTAACTTCAAGCCTACTGGTATTGACTGCACTGCTCACTTCCCCTGGGGAACTCTGTGTAGTACAGCTGATCCCAGCCCAAATCTGAGTTTCAAATCAGTGCTAATCAACTGATTAGCAGTAATTTCAAGCCCTGCTGCTAGGCTTGGCTTTTCTTTTTTAGCATGGAAAAAAATGGCCCCATGTCAGATTGTTGATGGGTGGATCCCCCCCCCCAACCTGCCAAAGTGTCTTGCCAGGGGTGTGGGAACCGAGGGATCGATCCCACTGGCCAGCTCCAGTTCTCAACCCCTGATACAAAGAGTCATTACAGCACAAACACAGTGAAGTTATTTGAGATTTAGTGGTTAGCAGCTTGAAATCATAAGCATCACCTACTCCTCTTGGGACTCCTTTGTTTTGCATTGTATCTGGAGAGTCAGAGCTGTCGAATGTAGAATTAAGATCACTGATGGTTTCTTGATGTAGGATTGCAGTCTTTTAATTTATTGAAGAGTCTCACATGTCTATATTTGTATGCAAATTGTACTACAGGAATTGATGGTGCAGGGCCTGAAAACTCAGCTGTATATTTTGGAAGTGTGTTGGTGTGAGGGGGCAATTAAGAGTTGTTGGGGGGATCTTGGGTGAGTTTTTTTTTATTGGGTTGCCTTTCCAATACAATTTTCAGAAGGCAACATATTAAAACCTGGTTCTTCATCTTCTAATCAATGTTCCCTGGAGTTAGAAGCCTCACAGAGTAGCAGGTGGATTGGAACATTTTGGGTTTAGCCAGGATTTGGGGGGGGGGGCAGAACCGACGTGATTGGTCAGTTAGTTGATTATTTCTATTGTTTTACTTGATTGGGGGGGTTGCCCCCCATGGCTACACCCATGGTTGTACCCTACTAATGAACACATTTGAATCTTATGGACCTACATTAGTCACGCCCTTTAATTTTGGTGGATCCACACTTGAGGACAACATAGCACACTTGGTTCTGTGGGATTGTATCCAACTAATGCCCCATTCTGGGTGCACATGCTATCCCAGCTTGAGCCATATAGTCTTATTTCACCCAGCTGCTAAGTCAATTTTCCTGCCAGATGTTGAGCAGGGGGAGAAAAAGCTGCTTTATTTGAAATGAGAGTTACAGCAGGCCTATATTTAACATTTTTGGTGGGTATTTCACTGGCAATTTCAGTTTATCCCATTGTACCTTTCAGCAGCAGGAGTTCTTCTGCTTGCTTGTAGAAAGGGGGGGGGAGGGTAGATAACTGGAGAAGTTCCTAAGGGGTGTAAAACATTGGTGGCATTCTGCATCATTTTTACAAGCCTCTGAGCTCCTTCTCTTTCTTAGCTTGCAGAAAAAAGTAATGTTTCATGTCTCCTGGAAGCTATTGCTGTGTTAGTAGACCCATGGGTGGGAAACCCATTTTCAGCTTGAAGACTGCATTCTGCTACAGGCAATCTTCTGGGGCCGGCAAGCCAGAGGTGGATGTGGTGAGAGAAAAAAAAATGTGTGCGGCCAGAGGCACAAGTGGGTGGAGCAATGAATATGACTCTTACCTTACAGTAGGCTATAATTCAGCTGCACAAAAATCAAGAGGTTTCTACATGTCCACATCCACTTACATCTCTCCCATCTTCCACCCAGACATGCAGAAAGCATGATCACAGTTTGAAAACACATTGTAGCCAGGCAAAACCACTCAAAAAAGCAGAGAGCAAAACTGGCAGGGGGTGTGGCGGTGGGGTGGCTTTAGCCTAGGAGAGTCTGGAGGGCTGGACAGAGAGTGTTAAAGGGCTGTCTTCAGCCCCTGCGCCTGAGATTCTCTACTCCTGCTGTACACAATCTGGTCTTATACATGTGGGATTTCCAGATGGGGAGATGTTTGGAATGTGCTGTTCTTGCAGAGTCTTATTCCTGGAGATTCAGACTTACATTTGCTGTCAAATCATTATTTTGCAAGCAACCTCTGCAAATCAGAAAATGCAGTTCTCTTTGCCGCCCCGTTCCAGAGTGCTGTTGCAACAGAATGTGAGCAGAGGGGCTTGTGGTTATGGGAGGCGCCTCTTTTGGATTGTTCCCTCCATATCCCCCCCCCCCCATGACACACTGCTGACTCCTACACATTTTCCTCCCTGTCCCCTTTAATTAATTTACTGTGTGCTTCCTCTCTAAAGTGCTGGGAGAGCACACACATAGACCAGTGGAGAATGGTGTGTGTGAGAGATCCCCAGTGAACTTCTCCTGCAGCTACGAAGCAGCAGCTGCAGCCACAACCTTAATGGGTGGGAGCCACAGTTGTTGGGTGAGGAGTAGATGGAAAGTTCTCCCTTGTTCCATGCAAATACTGCAAGTGCTCTGGGGTAGGTCACGTGTCCTGTTGGGTGACTGTTGGTATATCTATGGAAGGCTTTTGTGGACAGAATATTGTGCCATTACCTTTGAATTGGGGCTTTCCGCCATTCTCACTTACATGGCTGTTATCTGGAAGCACCATTCCCCAGCACTGCCGTGGTCTCCTGGAGCAGGTGTTCTGTGCCTTATGCTTTATCCATTTGTGGGTAACAGGATTTTGAGACAAGAGGAGGAGGAGGAGGAGGAGGGAAGATCCATTTCTCTCTCCCACCCTTTTTATTTGTACAGAATCCTATAACAGCTTTTTAGCTCTGCTGAGTAGAGCCACATCAACCTTCAAGAGACACATGATGTACTGCATAGGGAAGCTGCTGCCCTAAAAGGGTCAGCAACCTGAAAAACAGCTTGGAGAGATGTGTGGTGCTGGGTGGTGGATAGAGATTGCAAGGTTGTTTTGAAGCAGGAGATGGCCCTATTAGTACCGCTACCCATACCTGGATGGAGCTGCTGGAAAAAGCCAAGGCAGCTGCCCAGCCAAAGCCATTTTCTTTCTTGAGATGGACATTTTGGTAACATGTATCTCCTTTGGGGGCATCCTTTGTTGGTGTACATGTTTATGGAAAACAGATTGGCAAGAGTTGCCTTCCCCTTAAGTGGCATTTCTGTCTGTGTGCTGCGTTCTTCAGAGGTTCTCTGTTCTTTCCAGGGGCTTTATAACTCCACCTGAACCCTCTCCCCCTTTCCCAAATAGCAAGTGGATTGGACTCTCTGGCTCTTCTAGTAATGGGCTTTGTCTCTAGCCATTGGCTCTTTAATCAGCCCTCACAGTAGGGCTGATCCAGGTTCTCTGTCTCTCCAACCTCTGATTAATCACTTTGCTCCCAAGGGCCAGACCAGCTCTCTGGCTGCATCCTCGAGCCCTGCCCAGTGACTCAGCTGCTGAGAGATGAATTGCCTATTAATCCACAATGTTGAAATTGCTTTATTGCATGATGCAGGCACGTCCCTGGAGGAAGTTTTAATCTGCGTCTGGACTGTGAGCCATAAATAATGGGAGGCTGGTGCAGTAAAAGGATGTTGTGTGGGTTTGCTTTTAACTGCTGGTGCTATAAATGCTGCTTCCTATTACTGCTGTAAAGAGCCCACAACCCTGTCCGATAAAAGTCTAAGGAGTCAGAGCATAGCTCTGTTGTTGTTGCTGTGACCTAGAAATAGTTCTCCCTTAAAAAAAAAGAGCAAAAATTATATGATTATGGGGTTGCCAGATCAGGACAGATCAATGTGATGCCATTGCAGCTTCATTGTGGGTTACCCGTATTTTTCGCTCTATAACACGCACCCGACCATAACACGCACGTAGTTTTTAGAGGAGGAAAATCCGTAGGCTTGCCACCCGTAGGCATTTCCTCCATAACACGCACAGACATTTCCCCTTACTTTCTAGGAGGAAAAAAGTGAGTGTTATGGTGCAAAAAATACGGTAGTTTATAAGAGTATATTCAGTAGCCCAGCCTTTTCTAAAGGGCTCAGGTTAGTTTGGGCACATGATGTTTTGTTGTAGGAAGCAGCTCATCAAGCTACTGTCCACCTGTGATTCCTGCATTTCAGAAGGTTGGACTTAGATGACCACTGGGGATACCTTCCAACTCTAAAATTCTATGATTCTATGATCTAGCCCCGTATTGCCTACTAATCTGAGTGGCAGCAACTCTCCAAGGTTTTCGGCAGTTCTCCCAGGTTAACTCAGAAGCACACCCTTTCAAACACCTCATCCTCTTTAACAAATCCTGTCCTACTTAATACAACCCCACCGAATCCCCTTCAGTCAGTTGATTGGCTCCTGCATTAAAGAGGTCTCTGTCTACTTGAGCACCAACTTAAAGCACTGGTTGCAATACACACTTATCTCTTTTAATCCAGTGCTGCTGTCAGTTTCGTTAGATAGGCTAGGTTGAGAGATAATGGCTTACCCAAGGCCACTAGTGAGCTTCATGACCCAGCAGGGATTTGAAACCCGAACTTTCCTCTGTGATTCTAAAACCAACACACAGCATATCTGAATTTCCACACTACCTCTTAGCTAAGGGAGTTGCTGAAAGCCCTGTGAATTGCATGCATTTGGCCATGGTTTGGTTATATAGGCCTACTAGTTGATCTTACAAGAGCTGGGCAAGTAATGGTGTTGGTTCTGTGGTGGCTCCAGCCTTCTAGAAATCTCTTGCTTGTGATGTTTTGCATGGCTCTCTCCCTGTCTATTTTTAAATGGGTCTTAGAATATGGGTGCTCTGCTTTTAACTGACACTGGTTGCAGTTTCAGTTTTTACACCTTTAAATAAAATTTTATTTTTAATGCTGTTTTTATATATAATGTTTTTATTTTGTAAATTGCCAGTGTAATAAATAAATACAATGGGAAGGTGGGCAAACTTTGCCCCAGTTGCTGTTGTTGAGGTGGATGAGCTCTAGTGGTCACTAGGTACTGAGGAGAAGTTCAATGAACTTTCAAGATGCTCAGAGGCTATTCTTGTTCTCCATCACTTCGCTCTTGCTCCAAAGCGGAGCCAGCACTGAAAATCAGTTCCAGTGTTAATGCCAGTCGAGCCTTGGCTCAAAGAAAGCATTGATTATGACTTGCCTTGAGCTCTTTGAGTGGAAAATAAATATTTCCTCAGCTTTGCAGAGGAGTACAGATAACTGCATCTACAGTTGCACCTTCTTTGTGAGTGTCACTAAATTGGTTGATAAGACAGATGCATGGGGTTAGGGGCAGCACAGTAAAGGAGTTGAACCTCCAGCTGGTACTAAAAGAACAGTATTTATTCCATAAAAAACCCAGCAACTAAAAGCTCAGTGTGTTATGATAATATTATTCATTGGCGGCAAATTAAAGTGAGATAACTGCTGACTAAAATGCTGATGTGCTTTTTCTTTCAAAGAGAGAATTTCTCCACAATTCTTCAAAGGTTGGGCTTGGCTTGGAAAAACAACCTCATAGACCTAGAGAAAGGATCTGAAGAAAGAGCCTAAAACTTGTATTTGTACTTGGTGCTTTAGAGCAGGGATGGGGAAGTTGTGGCTCCCAAGATGTTGTTGGGACTACCAACCCTGTCAGCCCCAGACAGCATGGCCAGTAATCTGGGTTGATGTGGGGTTGAAGTCTACCATCATCCAGAGGGCTGCATGCTCCCCACATTCTTTTGAGTATTGAAAGCCTTTTGGATAACTTATCCCAATATTTTGTTATCTTATCTACTGCAAGGTAGCTTACTGTTTTTTCCTTGTTTCCTGCTTCACAGCCCTATCAGCCTAACCATTGTACTACACTGGCATCCCTCCAGCATTTGCTTAAAAGAGTTAGACACCCGATTTCACTTGACCCTGAGGTTGATGCTTGCTGAAATGCAATAGGCCTTTAAATATTTCTGTTCTTTAGGAATGAATCTTCTTATTAAGGACCTGCTTTTGAAAGACATCTCTGGTCTCTCTGCTTCTCTTTCTCTCTGTTTCACCTGCTGGAATGACAGAGACAAAAAATAGATTTTAGGAGATCTCTCCTGCCATTGTGGGGCCTATTGAAACTCGGTAAGAGGGGCTCACCTGATTGGCTGAGCAAAACAAACAAACACACAAACAAACAAACAAACAAACAAACAAACTCTGGTCTTTATTCCCATTTGGCCTTGTTCTGATTTACTCTTCTACCAAATAATTCATATCTCTAACCCACGCCCATGCTTCTCCATGCTTGGAACAAATAGGAACTGACCCTCTAAACAAGGAGTGGTGAACTGACTGCCCTCCAGAAATGGTTGGACTCTGGCTCCCATCATCCCTGACCATTGGCCATGTTGGCTGAGGTTGATGGGAGTTGGAGTCCATCAACAACTACTGGGGGATCACAGGTTCACCACCACTGATCTAGACCCAGTGCTTGGTAAACATATGCATGTTTACCCAATAGTAAGTTCCATTGAGGGGACGCAGGTGGCGCTGTGGGTTAAAGCCTCAGCGCCTAGGACTTGCCGATCGAAAGGTCGGCGGTTCGAATCCCTGCGGCGGGGTGCGCTCCCGCTGCTCGGTCCCAGCGCCTGCCAACCTAGCAGTTCGAAAGCACCTCCGGGTGCAAGTAGATAAATAGGGACCGCTTACCAGCGGGAAGGTAAACGGCGTTTCCGTGTGCGGCTCTGGCTCGCCAGAGCAGCGATGTCACGCTGGCCACGTGACCCGGAAGTGTCTCCGGACAGCGCTGGCCCCTGGCCTCTTGAGTGAGATGGGCGCACAACCCCAGAGTCTGTCAAGACTGGCCCGTACGGGCAGGGGTACCTTTACCTTTACCTTTAAGTTCCATTGAAGTAGCCTGAGACCAATTTAAACCCCGTGTACTTCTCACCACCCTCAGTGTATTGCTTCAACCACCAATTTCCTGTTTCCTCCCAGAAGCAGAAATATATCTGTGCTTCCACTCCTCACTGGTTAATGAGGTAGCTGTGTGATGGGTAGGAACAAGGAGGGGCAAGTCTCGTCAGAGTCACTTGCAACTTTACCTCTGTTCTCTTGTACCTGAATTCATACCACACTCAGAAATGTTGAAACAGCTTTGCCTACTAGGGCAGCATCAGTTTGGTGGTCTTAACTTCAGGTCAAATGGTTCAGTCTAGCCAGCAACTGGTCTTCCTCATTAATTGACAGCTGGGCTCCAGTGAAAACACAGTTCCCTGTCACTTCACAGGGTATTATAGTGTATGAAGCTGAGTGGTTTGGACTGATGACATATGAAGCAGAGCCACAGCCTATTTCTCCCAAGTTAATTGATTATGCTGACTGGAATCTAAAAGGTCTTAAACATTTTATCTTGGTTCTTGTCTTCCCCCAGGATTGCACCGTAGAAGCAGCAATCCAGGTTGTTGCCTCCAGGCAGGCTTTTGATGGTGCTTCAGAAAGAGCCAGTTGTTAGAATGATTTGAAATGGACCCAATTGGAATAGTGTTTTAAAGTATTTAAAACTTTTCCTTCTCCATATCATATATTTCAGTGTGGCTCCTAATGCACCACAGTGCCAACAGGTGTCTGTGTGTTTTAGGAGAGGTGATGAAGAGTCCAGTAGTCCTCTCTTGGGCCATTGACATTACCCAATAATACACAGATAGAGTGTGGGTTTTGCGTAGTTATCAGGTTCCCCAGCAACTCCAGAGTTTCAGAGACACTTAAAGCTACAGGGTCAATGACAGAAACTAAGAGGAGCTGCATTTTCTAGTACTGGTAGTGGCTTTATGTTAAACACCATATGTACAAGGCTACCAGGTTGAGGGTGAAGAACGCCTACTTGATGTGGCTTAAATGCTCAGTGACTCTGTGACAGCCATGCCAGAACTGCAAACTGAATAGAAGACGGGGAGGTACCTGGCTTCCATATTAATTACATTGTTTGAAATAATGTATATGAATGTAAACCCTGTAACACAGCAATAAACTTCAAGTCCCACTACAATATCAATTTGTAAGAAGGATTTTTGTTAGGTGGGAGAGGGGGCAGATCGCTAAAGATTTCCAGAAATTGTATACCTTATATTACAAATCATTGATCAAAACGTGTTGGACAAGAGTAGAGGTTCCCAAACTTATTTGGCCTACTACCCCCTTTTCAGGGGGGGGGGGGAATTACTCAGCTTCCCCCTGGAAATCTACCTTCTTTAAGCGAACAAACATTCTGATCCGCCCCGGGGGCTGTCCCTGTGCCTGCTTGCCATTGGCCAAATAGGTAGGCAAGCTGTGATCCACTTCCTGGGCCTAGGTGAAGCCGAAAAGGGTTCACCCAACCCCAGAAAAACCCCTTGCCTCCAGTACGACCACCGGATACAGTGGAGGTGGTGTCACTGTCCTGCAACGGTGCCCAACCTGGTGGTAAGCGTCATTATACAACAGATGAAACATGTGCAAACTGTTGTTGTTGTTGTTGTTGTTGTTGTTGTTGTTGTTGTTGTTGTTGTTGTTGTTGTTGTTGTTGTTGTTGTTGTTGTAATTCTCTTCTCTTCTTTCTTTATGCTTCCACTGCTTCCTTATTTTTATTCAGTGCCCCCAACTGCACCCCAGGCTACTACAGTGGCACCTCTAGTTACGAACTTAATTCGTTCCGGAGGTCCGTTCTTAACCTGTAACTGTTCTTAACTAGAAGCGTGCTTTTGCTAATGGGGCCTCTTGCTGCCGTTGCACTGCTGGCACACAATTTTCATTCTCATCCTGGGGCAAAGTTCTCAACTTGAGATAACTCTTCCAGGTTAGCGGAGTTTGTAACCTGAAGCATTTGTAGCCTGAGGCGTTTGTAACTCGATGTACCACTGTACTGCCCCCTGGATCATTCCAGCGCCCCCCTGGACAGTATTGCCCACTTTGGGAAACACTGGACAAGACCTTGAAGGCTCTCAGAAGCACAAATTAAAATCAACCCCAATTTTTTGTTTCTATTCAATCTCACTTTATGTTAAAGAAAATGCTCTTCAAGTGTGATGGCGATTTAGGACCCTGGTGAAATTGTGCGTGGCATCAGAAAAATGGTTAAGGAACCTATTAATTTTGTCCCACAGCTTCTTTTGTTAACCAGTCTGAGGAATTGAATTTAGACATAAAATCTCAGGACCCACTTGTTTGTTGTTGTTGTGAGGCTATCTGTGGCACCTTGATGGACAGCTGTACTGGATTTAGACTAGAATTTGCGTTGGGATATGGCTATAGCTGCGAAACTGATCCAATCAGCTGAGGATAATTGGAGTTACAAAATCAAGTGAAGATTTTCATGCAATATGGAATAGCTTTGTTTTGTTTATCACATCACATGGAGAAGAGATAGCATCCCTCAATGATACATTAATTTTTTCAGAATTCACAGCAGACACTGTCTCGATCACTTAACTGCAACTTTCTTTCTCCACTCTGGAACTGAGCTGGCCTGCAGTATAGGAGACTAATGATTAGTTCTAATCTGCAAGCATCTCTTGTGAGCACAGTGTGCCCATTGTTTATGTCTGAGCTACGGTTACTGTGAGTGTTCTCTTTTTATTTGTGTTTTAGAAATAAAAAGTTAGGTAGGGGAGAAGATGTAAATGTCCACTTACCTTTCCTCTCCCTGCCATTAAATCTCTTTATTATGTTAAATGACCAGTATTTTCCTCTCCCTGAAACACAAAAGATTTGGGGTTTAACAGATGGTCCCTTTCTGGTGGCTTGCTGTCCTTCCCTTGCTTATTATCTTAATAGAGGTTTTGTATACTGGGTTTTTTTTAAATGCAATACTACTTTTTTAACAACAGTAAAAAGACCTTTATCTATAATGAAAGATACATAATGAAGAACCACCTCCGCATCCCATTAAGCACTCTTCCCCAAGTCTCTCCCAACCATTTTCAGAGTTTTGGGTCTCTCCTCTTCAACCTTTTGTAGATGCAGACCTGTGCCCCCAGTTCTTACAGCCAAGTTGGAGATGAGCATATATGTGAAAGGCTGTAGTGCAGCCTGGGTGTAATTTTTGGGGTGTGTTGGTGTGGTGTAAATCTGTGTTACCATAGGGAAATGAAGTCCTTGCATTAAGGCTGTTAGAGATTGAGAAAGGTGCAGTGAATTTAGAATGGAGGAAGGAATTCATACTAGGTCAGTGATTCATTTCATAGCTGGTAATTGAAGATTAGAGAGGGGGCTCACTAACGGTACCACTTTGAGGTTTTTTTAGGTTTTTTGCACCAGTGATAAATAAATATTATGAAATGAATAAAATAGCTTTCTTATACACTCAGAGATGTTCTCACTGTGGTGTTCTTCTGATCATTCAGCCCCACTTGCCTACCTCCTGGGTTTAACTTGCACATTAGCTTCCTCCCTAGTCCAGTATGGTGGAATGCTTATGTTTATATTTGGGTCGAGTTGGTTGAGACTGTAGCTTGTAGGGTGTCATTTTAAAGAGTACTTTTTCCTGAATCTTTGTGAATGGAGTGTTTTCCAATAATACAACTTGGTAGGGGAATTCTCCCCCCATATTATTGCACAAACCTTTTCCCACCATGCCCTTTAAAATAAAAATTGCCATTTTAAAATGGTCTTTAAAACTTGTAACACGTGCCACCATGCCCTTAAAAAACCCTTGCCATTTTAAGGTATTTTTTTAAAAAAAATCTCCCATGCTTTTAAATAATACTGCTTTCATATATATGTTCCAGCTATTTTTTTTTATTACAGGGAGGGGAAAATGACATTTTAGAAAGTAAATCTAAAAAACAATACTCTGCACATTATGTATAGACACACTAATCAACAAAGACCGCCAAGCATAAAGCAAATTCCAGAGTGGCTTTGGTTCAACTTTGTGTGTTTAGGAATAGGAGAGTGGAGGGATGCCAGAGCGGCCTTGTTAATGCCTTAATTTTGTTTATGTTGCAAGTGTTGGGTGGGGACTTGATCTGGGACCAAAGTATTTCATAGTATGATAAAATGTGAAGAGATATTAGAGATCATGTAGTCTAAACCCTTGCTCACTGGGGATGTAACTAGAACATTGCTGACAGAGAGTTATCCAACCTCTTTTTTTAATACTTCTGGAGGACTTCCCATCATCTGCTAAGGCAGTCTTAATCCATTGTCAGCAGGCGCGTCAGCTCTAGGGGGCTGGCATGTCTCAGTCTTTGTTGGAAAGTGGTGGGGCCCCTTCAATGTTGAGGGGGCCCAGGGTGCGTCAAGTGCGTGCGACGTCATGCGTGTTGCAGCTTCAGCTGCTCACTCCTTCTGAGTGGTTGACCTTCTCTAGACAACACGAAGCGGCTTGCATGCTGCGCACATGATGTCACACACACGTGACAGGCGATGGCCCCTCCCAGTCTTGGGGGCAACCTGGTGCCTCTGACTAGCAGACAGTTCTAACCATTATGTTCCCCTTGTGTTTAGCTGAAATTAGCTTCCTTGTAATTTCCACCAGTTGGTTCTAGTCCTGCCCTCTGGAATAGCAGAGTGGAAATCTGCAACATCTTCTGCATGGCAGCTTTTCAGAGAGTTGTATGCAGCTGTTATACCTCCCCTTAATATTCTGTTCTCCATTTAAAACATACCCATCTCTTTCAACTGTTCCTCACTGGACTTAGTTTCCAGAGCCCTTCCCATTTGTTTTGACCCTTTCGCATTTGACCCTGCCCACTTGTTGATGTCAGATGTGTTGTGACATGAGACAGGGCCTTCTCAGTGGTGATGCCCAGGCTAAGAAATTCCATTGCTAGAGATGTTCTTTTCCCCTAGCAGCAAGCTAAAACAGTTTTATTATCCATTCAAGCTGAAGGCTTAATTTGTATTAAGTGTTATGTTGCTGATTTTTTAAAATTATTATGGCAGGCATTTTAAGCTATATTTGTTAGCTGCCTTGGATAGAACAGCAGGCCAATTAAATACATACTTATCTAATTTGGCAAGTGGCTACTTTTAGTGTGTGCTTTATTTATTTTTAAAGAAAAAGAACTATTGTACAAGTTGACCTGTTTATATGTATGAGAGTGAGTGAGACTTGCAATCTGTATCTGTTGAAATGTAATGTGGGCATTGACATCTCAATGTGATGATTTTCAACAATTGTCTCAAAATATATCATTTTGAATACATCATTCCATCAAATCCTTCTCTGGAGATATACTTGTTACAAAACAGGTTTACACTGTCCTCCAGTGCTGCCCATTGTTTCCTGTCCAAAGATAAACAGAATATTTTAAATTGGGGTTTTAATTTTTACTCTCTCCCCTTCTTTTTTCATTTCTGCAGCATTATCTGAGGAGGTTGATGTCTATGTTGCACCACTTCCAAAGATTGGGGAACAAGCCCTGGAGAGCTCTACCTCACAAATATTATGTAAGATTCTTGCTACTGCCCTCTCTCCCTGAGATTCATGCCCCTAACTCAGTGATGACAACTTTGCTTGGTTCTGTTAGTTCCAAGTTGTTTGATGACCATCCTGATCCCATGCTCCCCCTCTTTTGCTGTGCCAGACTTTGACTTGTTCAGTAGTTGATCTAGAATGGGCCAAAGGGGATTCTGCCTACAAATTAAAACATCAGTGAACTATCTGATGTTTGCAGATTATCTGACATCTTCTGCACTGTTAGTGAAACCACTGCCATCTTCCAGCTGCCTAAACACACTCCCCCTCCCCTCTTTTTAAACCTTTTAAGTGGCAGTAGTGGAGACAAATGGCAAGATGGAAGGAAGGATATTTCTTGCCCGCTTCTTCTCTCTTTCTTGCCCTGATCTTGGATGCAGTAAGCAGTAATGCTGCGGAACGTGAGAGCTCACAAGAGATAAGGTTTTCCTGAGGGTTGCATACCTTCTTGTCTCTGGCATGCAGTTACATGGAGCCAGGGTGATGGAAGCAGGGAACCTCATTTTCTTCTTACCATGTTCCTCCTCCTGTTGTCCTTTACTTAATGTAAAGAGATGGGAAGGGAAAGTGTGCCAAGCACAGCGTGTACAGGAAGGGGGTTGGCTCTTGCAGAGGTCAGCAAAGTTGGGTGGGTGCTAAGCTGGGGATTCTTCTCTGGCTTGGATTTTTATCTGCACACATTAAGAATTTTGCAGTTTGTAAAGCTTGTGTCTCATTTGAGGTGGCTTTTCTGAGGCCCTGAAGGGTGATTTGTAACCTGGCTAGGGAGAATTTTCCCAGTGTCTCTAGTACTAATATAGCTGTGATAAAAATAATGAAATATGTTCAAAGTCTTCATTCAGTGTGTATGATTATTCCACTTACCTTAAAATACCCTTAAGGCATTATTGATCTGTGAGTGGTTTTAAGAGACAATTTTGTTTATTTATAGAAAATTTATGACTGCTTCTTCAGAGCAGGGTATTATTCAATTCTGAATAATAATAATAACAACAAAAACAGTAACGATTCATTTCTATTACAACATAATAACAATACATAGTAATAAATAATGGTAGATTATTTGAAACCTTCCTAGTCTTATTCCTGGCTTGCAGCAAGCTGCTTGCATCAGAGGCATTTCAAATGCGATGGGGTTTCCATAAGAAACAGTGATTCTGGGGTGAATGTTTGGCTTGTAATTCTCTCTCTCCTCTAAGATATCGCTTGGCAGGGTGTTTGTCCTTCGTTTGTTCCCAGACATAGGGTACCTGGACATCTGAGAACATGTGTTGCCTGGGTGTTCTTTTTTTGCAGGACTCTTGTTTACCTTGGGCTTCTGTTTTTGGTGCCCTTCAATGTTCTGTGCCCTTTGCCTGTGATTCCACATTGACATTTGCCTTTCTGCTGATGTGGGAGCACCCTAGGTTCCTTGCACAGGTGCAATGTTGGGCCTACAAAGTCGTGTTGGAGCAGTCTAGGCAACAGTGCTTTTGGTCATTATTATATCTTGTTGAGACGTGCCTTGATGGTGAGTGGGATCTGATTGTTAAAACAGCCAGTCGTTTGAGTGTTTTGATGGACTGATCTTTTTTTTCTTTTTGCTGTATGTCTTTGTCTTTTATCAAAATGATTTTAAATTTGTTTTAATTAAGAATAATGAAATATCCTCGCCTCCCAGCTTGCACCATTACAAATTTGTTTTAAAAGCCTGGAGAGTTGAGTTGCTTGATGTTTACAAGTTGGGTTATCCTGGGTTGATGTGGTGCCCTCTTTTCTGATTGGCTTTTGGATCTTGAGTATTAGCCACTGGCCATCCTAGTTTGCATATTTGATACAGGTTGTCAGCTTGGGAGAGCTGTAAGATGATGGTTATCAAGAAACAGCTCGATGATGTGGTCCTTAGGCTTGCTTCTTAGTCCCTGATCTGTAATCCAATTTCATAAGTAGCAGGCTGTTGTTACTTAATAGTGAGGAAGATTCACTCTTTGCAGACACAGAGGCCTTCTCCTCGTTTATTATTCACATTTTTGAGGAGGGGAGTCCTGCCACTGAAAACATGTTCTTAGGTTGACTTTACAGATTCTGGGGCCTAGCCCTGTTTGGAAAAAAGCAAAGCCAAAGTCAGTTTAAATGCTGGTTGGTGGTGCAGAATACTAGGTTTATTTTGTGTCCAGTTCTGGGCACCACAATTTAAGAAGAATGTTGGCAAGCTGGAACATGTGCAGAGGAGGTCAATCAAGATGATCAAATATCTGGCAACCAAGCCTTATGAGGAGCCCTTGAAGGAGCTGGGTATGTTTAGCCTGGAAAAGAGGAGACTGAGGAGATACGAGAGCCATCTTCAAATATCTCAAGGGCTGTTGCATGGAAGAGGGAACAAGATTGTTTTCTCCTGCTCTGGAGGGTAGGACTTGAACCAATGGCTTCAAGTTACAAGAAAGGGGATTTGACTAAACATCAGAAAAAGCTTTTTGACAGTAAGAGCTGTTCAACACTGGAATGGACTCTCTCCCTTGGAGATTTTTAAGCAGAGGTTGGATGGCCATCTATCATGGATGCTTTAGCTGAGATCCCTTCATTGGACTAGATGGCCCTTGGGGCCCTTCCAACTCTACGATTCTATGATCTCCCTATGAAACGCACATATCCACACTTTAAGAAGGTTAGCAGGATCTGGGGAATAGTCATTTGAATGCTATTCTCATATTTCAAGGGAAAGGAGTAAAGAGAAGGAAGGGCTTGGGGGAACTGTTTCTGTAGCTTTCATTTCTGTGCTTGCCTCTGATTGACCAGCAGTTTTGAGGAAGGATTTTGCCTTGTTTGCAAAACAGGGGCTTTGGTTACCCAATCTTTCAGGATGTGGCTTTAAGCATTTTCATCTGTTTTTGCACTTTATAAAAATGGAAGTTCAAGAAGACTCTCCACAAAAAGAAGGAACAAAGAACCAGTTCAAATGGGCAGAAGGGAGATCAGCATAGGCAGGACGTGGATACTGCATGGTCAAGTGCACTCAAATTGAACCTTGAACATTGCCTCAGGATGCGCTCTGTGGTGTGAATTATGCTAGATGTTTACCTCCTCCCTTTTAGTGTTTAGAGTGAGTTTTAAACATATTTTATTGCATTTTTTAATTACCGGTAATCACACATAAGGGAAAAGAGGGTGGGGATCTTCTACAAATTAAATAACCTTTTTGAATTTGAAATCCCTAACTGTGTGTATATGTGCACATACACATACCTCCCAAAAGAAAATTTGTTGTTTCTGGTACTATCAAAATGAAGAGCTGACTGCTAGTGCTCTTAGAAACTCTTCAGGACTAGCAACTCTTCAGAAATAGCAAAGTGGGACTGCCTTCACTCTCCCTCCCAGAGTACCACTAGAAAGCAGGTGAATGCTTCCACCATAAGGAGCAGTCCTTATGGCAGCAGCCACAGAGCAGGAATTGTGCCTCTAAAATGCAGTGAGATTTTGCAAAGGTATATAGGAGATTTTAGCGAGGATATAATTAGAGTGTTCCACATGAATCCGTTCAGCCCAGTCTCCTTGTGGGAGAAAGTAAGGCATTTGCTTCTCTATGTAGTCTGAGTCGGTCTACCTTCCATTTTCTATGGTAGTGGTTCCTAATCCCCCCCACCAACCACTTGAAAATTCTGGAGGGTATTGGCAGAACACTTAATGATTTTTCTGTCTGATTAGCAATTGCAAATAGATGCTAAAGTCTTATTATATTTTAGTGTATTAAAATTTGAATTCCATATATTTTTTTAAAAAGCATTTTAGCATCTAGCACAGCATGATTGCAATTACTAAACAACAGGCAGAAGAATCATTAAGTGGCTACTATCCTCCTTTATAAATGGATAAATGGATAACTCCCACTCTGAGTTACCCGCTTTCTCTTGTGTGTGTTTTCTTAGCTTCCCCCTCCTATTTCTTGCTGTTTCGTTCGCTCTCATGCATTGACTTTCCACTCCTTATGAATGCTTTGTCAGCCTCTTTTCACTGTTTGAGCCTTTCCCCTGTCTTGTTACCAGTTGTGGCTTTGTTCCCCTGAGGGAGGCAGAGCCTCTTCCCCCTGTCACTTCCAGTCCATCTTGTTCTCGTTCTGGGAGGATTGCTGTTCTACACACACACACACACACACACACACACACACACTTACTTCTTCACAGGCACGTAGCTACACTGCTCCGCAGACTCACCGCCATACACCACCTGAAGGAAGTTTGTGGACCACTCTTCAGTAACCCCTGCTTGAGGATTAAGGCCTATGGTGTACTGCTGATTTTTGGTTCCACACATTTTAACAAAAGCACAAGAATTCTGGGTAGTCAAATCTGTGTATATCCTTGCATTAGCAACTTCTGCCTTGGAACAGACTTCTTCAAATGTTGCTATGGTGGAGGATCTGCTGATCTTACCCATAACAATATTTTACTAACAGTCGCTTCAATCAGTTTGAGTCTCTTTCAAAGGTTGTTTCTAGACCAGCTGTTGCCAAGCTGGTGTCTTCTCAGATGGTTTGGACTACAACTCCAAAGATTGTGCTCACGGGAGCTGACGGGAATTTTAGTCCAAAACACCTGGAAAGGTTCTAGGTTGGCCAAGGCTGCTCTATGGTACAGGCAAGTGCTTCTCTGCCACCAAGTTGCATCTGCATAGGCTATATGGTAATACTCTTCCCTTGGATATGGGTTTGAATTTGAGAGGTTCAGAACAGAAGCTGTGGTAGTCTTTGTTTTCCTCCCGGGAGTACAGAAAAAGCTGATTTGTAAGTGCATGTTTGTAAATACCCAGTGAACTATTGCCTTAAAATTGTTTCCAGATAATCAGAAGATATGCAAAGAATTTGCTCTCTTCTCTCCCCCACAGCCCACTTTTCAGGCTATCAATGTCCAACTAGTGACTTAACATTAGTACATGCAGGCAGGTGGGTTAGCAACATTGTTTTGTGTGAACTGGTGACTTTTGCTAATTTTATTTTTAAGAGTTCCCTCATTCAATGCAGCAGAGGCATCTCATATTCCAATTCCTAACTGGCCCATGAGGGCAAGGTGGAATCTCCAGTTCCCTCCTATTTGCTGGCATGGTCTGGTGGTGAGGCCTGCAAGTCACCCCTTCTGAGGCTCTGTTGAGCTCTGATAGGAGTCTGGCCTGGATCTTGGCACTGGAGAAATCTCTGTGCTGTTTTTGGAAATAGCTGAAAATAAGGCAGAGCACAAGAGTGTTTTTGCTGTAACCTTAGTGATAAAACCAACAACAACCATGACTAGCAAAGAAACAACCACCCTGACACGAAGGAAAAGACTCAGACTCATCATGGTCAAGATGGATAGACAGACAGACACAGAGAGAGAAAGAGAGGGAGAGAGAGAAATATCTGGGACTTACTGTTAAGTAGAGAGAATCAAAGTTTTGACAGAAGGGAGATATTGAAAAATCAGTATCTAGTGAAGGAATCCAGAGGAAAGTACATTCACTGTTGATCTGGGGAGGATTGTCTTGGCAAGAAGCCACGCTAGCCCTTGTGGAGGCTATGGGTGGTGCCCAAAAGCCTGCTCTTGAAAAGCATTTTATATATGCATGTTAAAGGCCCTAGATAGCTTCAGCCCCTTGAATCTTCAGGTAGGGATGGGTGGAGAGCAGCTGCCGGCAGTGTAGTGTGTAGGTAGGCAATGTTATGTCGTCTGACCCGGTATAAGGCAGCTTCTTGTGTCCCTAGATACTCTGTGTAGGGGATGGGTGGTGGTGGAAGTGGCCAAATTAAGAGTCCAGCTTCTCTGCTTAGATGCACCACAACTTACACATTCAGCTGTTTGGATGGCTGCTCTTTATTGATGATGATGTGCCTGTCTCATTAAACAAAGAAATTGCACTCCATAGTTGGAACTGTATGCATATAAAGTATCACAGAATTTTGTAACTAAAAGTCAAAATGATTTCATGTGACACTTTAAAGAAAATATACTGCCCTCTGCTCAAACTCATCAAGATTTTAAAAAAATAAACATAATATAAAAAGCAGGGACCTGTCTTACTTTGCCTCTTAATAGCTTTTTATTCTGACTTGGATGAGCACATGACCTTTGTTCCTCTGCAATCATACATATTTCGTACTTTGCTTTAAAGGAATGAAATATTAAGAAACAGAAGCAATGTGGTTTCTTGTTCCCAATGTTTTGGCAAGTTATGTGGTGATCCTTGCGGCGGTATAGATTACAAGCACTAGAATGACTTGAAAGCTTGCTGATGGGTGTGGTGGCTGGTTGTAAGGGTGGGCGGGGATGGAGAAGCTATGCATGTTTAAAGTAAATATTTACATTGTAAGTGAATCCACTGCTACCTCCCCACCTCCTCCCCAAACTGAAATAAATTATGAACAGCAAATGCCTGTGGCTTCTGCAACTGGATCTAAAGCTCAGTAGTTAACAGAAATATCATTCATGAACCCAGAAAACCAGATCGGAGTGAGGCTGCTTTTTTTTTGGAAAGTGTAGGCATTTAAAGAAAAAGTTGCAAAAATAAGTTTGAATGGTTAAAAAGGCTTTTTATCACCACATTTTAAAAGTTTTATTCCCATTTCTGAATTTCTTTGTCTAAAGCCTGTATGTTTCTTGTTTGTTTGATCTTTCCACATTCGCTTTTCAAGCACATAGCAGGAAAACATTTATTTAAGCCAGGGGAAAAAATGCAGAATTTCAGATGGCAGAGAAAACCTAGCTAAATGACCCAAGGCTGTCTTTTTCCTAGCTCCGCAAATTCTCCATTTCCTATAAAGCCATCATTTTGTTTTGTTTTGTTTTTCTTTTGAAATAAACACTGTCAAAACAAAGTCCTCATCTAAGCTCTGTCTGAGTTAGGATTGGATACATTTGTCGTTAAAAAACAACAACAAAAGAATTCAGTTTGCTTCCTTCCTTCTGTAATTTCATGCAAAGCCTTTCTAAGCAGTTTTTAGTTTCCCAGGGCTTCTTGCTTCTTCTCTAGTGTTCTTGAAGAAACTTCACTTGTATCTTCATCCTTTATACTCTCCCAAATGGCAAACATTCCCTCTTTACTCAGTAAGGGTGACAGCTTAAGAAATTTGCTTGTAGCTGATGAGTGTGGTGTAGATGGTCTATGAACTGTTCTGAGATTTTGTGATGAAAGGCGGTAAATAAATTTAATAAATAGTAAATAAATTAATAATAGATATACTGCCTTGTGGTCAGCCCAGGATGTATAAACTGTAATGACAGCCACCAATTTGGATGGCTTTAAAAGAGGATTGAACAAATTAATTAAGGATAAGGCTATGTTCTACCCATGTTGGAGGCAGTGTGCCTCTGACTAACAGAGTGCTGGGAATCACAAGTGGGGAGAGTGCTGTTGCACTCAGGTCCTGCTTACAGGCTTCCAACCATGGGCATCTGGTTGGCCCCAGAGACTAGGATGCTGGACTAGATGGGCCACTGGCCAGATTCACAAGGCTCTTCTTCTGTTCTTAGGATGCTTTAGCAACCCATTGAGAACCAGATTTTTACAATCAGCCTCTCTCCAGCATAGCTCTTACTTCTTTGACTTAATGTGAAGTCAAAGGGTATTTGTCTACTTCAAAATGGGAAACCTTAAGACCCTTGCTCAGAGAACCCATGTTTATTTGTACAGTATATTTCTTATTGCAGTTTGTGTGACCAAAGGTAAGCCAGGTGATTCCATGAATTCATAATTTCTGCACAAACATCAAATATGGACTGAGATCTATGCTAAATGTTTGGTAGAGCTCTTTTTGATTATATGGCTTCAGAATGAAAGCAGGGAGCGGTTGTTCCCTCTTATCAAAACTCTCTTCCTGTAGAAAGCTAGCATTTCAGAGAGAAGTATTTTATCCTAACCTTCTTAGCATGTTAGTTTTCTGTGGGCAGAAGGCTTTTGAAGTGAAAGAGAATTCAGAAGATATCATTTCCTCACCTGCAGTCTGAAGAGGTACAGACTGTGAATGGGTGTACAATGTGATTATCCTGAATATATTGGCTAGTTATTACTGAATTAGAGGATGGGCTGTGCCACCTGAATCTGCTGATACTTTGGTTTCCATAATTTGATTTCAATATGTGACAATGTGGACTGTAACCTTTGTGGACTTTATTTGGAGTTTTGGACTGAATTTTCAGTCTGAAAAATTTCACACTGAATTTTCTGGTTTTGCAAGGCTGGAGCTTAGATACACAGTTGATGTAGAAGGGATGGAATATCCAAAGTTTCAGAATGGAAGGATAGATGCATTATGCAGTAGCACTATGAATTAATACCTAATAATTTTAGATTTTTATCCTTAAGAACAAAATCCTCAGTTGTCCTCAGTTGTGGAGACGTGATGAGGGGTTGAGGTAGTGATGGAGATATGCTGCCATGAAGGAAAGGTACTCTTCTCCCTCAACTTTAAAGAGGAAGCTTTGACACTATCCTTGGTTTTATTAAAACCTACAAGTAAATTGGAAAGGAAGAAAGAACAACAACGGATACAATTAAGAATGCCTGAAGTTCTTCCTTACACAAAACTAAAAGAAGCTGTGTTATCTAGAGGCACAACAGAATGGTGGTTAGGCACTGCATCTGAAGATCAAGAGGCTTAGATCCAAGGGTATTTAAAAGCTATTAAAAGTGGATTTGAAAAAATAAATAGAGAAATCTCATCTCTCTTATTTCATCCATGCTTAGAGTCCATTAAACTGCCTTTGCATCTTTCTGGCATACATACCAGAGAGACGTGATTGAAATAATGTTGTTTTCCCTTAGTAGTTCAGTCACACTCCACTAGATGTGCATCTCAGCCGGTCTCTTGAAAGGCATCAATACAATTATTAGAAAGGCCAACTAATTCAGAAGTGTACAGGTGTCTTAAATAGAGCTGTTTAGCATTTTCCCCAGTGATACCTATTAATATTTCCTTCCAATAGTTCTTTTGTGGGTCCTCACTCCACCGCTGCACCATAGTTTGGAGCTTTCCCCCCTTTTACCATCCAAAATACAAATTGCCTAGACTTTTGGGACTGCAGCAACATTTTCCCAGTATCATGCAGTTCCTGGTATGCTGGGCTTTGCATGTGGACCTCCAGAACCAAACTAGGCATGGCATGGCAAACATGGCATGTTTCCCCCAGTATTTTTTTTTAACTGAAAATAAGACACTGCCTCCCACCCCAGCTTTCTCTGCCTAAACTCACTGTCTCGTTAAGCTGCTCTGAGTTTTTAAAATAGCAATATATTCTGGGGAAAGTTATGCATGTGACTGAATTCTGTCTGGTTTAGATCTCAGGTTCCAATCCTCATTTGACACTAAGGTTCATTAAAGTGGCCCTTGCAAGCCTAGCCTGCTTTGCAGTATTTGTCATGGGGATAACATGCTATGCCGTGCTCCATGGAAGGAGGGCTCTGGTTGAATATGGATGATACAAATCATGAGAAGGGGGAGAACAGAGGGGGCAGGCAGATTACTGTGGAGATTAGATAATACCTCATTGTGTTATTTCAGTTAGGAAGGCATTAAATCTACAGATTTCTTGGAAGGTGCCAGATTCCTGGAGCAGACTTCTCCAACTGGCATGGAAGTTGGAACTTCGCAGCCTCGTGATGGGATTAATTTGCTTTCCATACCTCCTTAACTCCTCTTTTGTTAAATAAAGTCCATGTTATCATCAGCAGAAATATCAAGGGTGTTTCTGTACTGTAGGTTCACTGTGGAACTCTTTGTTCACCTACTTTGGGTGATGGGGGAGGGGACTTAATGTTGTAAATGAGTTGCTTAGATATCACAAACAACCCATTTACAACAGGGTTTCCCCCTGATAAGTACCCCCCCCCCCAAGGTTAATTAGGATTTAAATGGGAGAGAGGAAATGCAGGCTGGAATTTTGAGGGCAACCATGTTGTGTGGAAACTGTGACAAACTTGCAGGCATGAAGCACTGATCCCACAATAAACACCCATGTGGAAGCAGAATCTATTATATATATATTTCATTCATTCACAGAATCACAGAATTGTAGAATTGTAGAGTTGGAAGAGACCCCAAGGGCCATCTAGTTCAACCTCCTGCAATAGAGGAATCTCAGCTAAAGCATCCATGTCCTGTGGCCATCCACCCTCTGCTTAAAAACCTCCAAGAAAGGAGAGTCCACAATCTCCCAAGGGAGACTGTGTGTGTGTGTGTGTATAATGTATGTACCACCCTGATCAAAAGATCACAGGGTGTTTTTTTTTGTTCTCAATACTACAGTGGTACCTCGGGTTACATACGCTTCAGGTTACATACGCTTCAGGTTACAGACTCCGCTAACCCATAAATATTACCTCGGGTTAAGAACTTTGCTTCAGGATGAAAACAGAAATCGTGCTGCGGCGGCACAGCGGCAGCAGGAGGCCCCATTAGCTAAAGTGGTGCTTCAGGTAAAGAACAGTTTCAAGTTAAAAACCTCCGGAACGAATTAAGTACTTAACCCAAGGTACCACTGTATGTTCAGAAAAGGAGCGATGCTTGATAGAACAAGGATTTCAGAATACATTCGGAACCTGAAAAAATAAATTTGTTGTTGTGGATTCGTATAGTGTGATCAGTGGGCAGAGTAGTCTTACAGAGTACAAGAGGACAAGTCCCTGACTCGAGGAACTTCCACAATCTAAACTTTAATATAAAGGAAACAACCAAGGAAGAGGAGAGAAGTGAAGGCAGCGGGGTAATTGGGGTTAGTTTCAGTCTTAGGTAGGCATTGCATACACACCTGACTGGGAATAAGCCCCATTAAACTCAACGGGAACTGCTTCTGATTAGAGAATTCTGTATTAATTGGGATCTAGAGGGTAGTGCCAAGGCTTCATGGGCTTTGAGGAGACATTTCAAAGAAATAAGGGGGTATCACATAGGTGTTCTTGGAGGCAATTATAGCATGGGATGGTTTATATTATTGGAATATGGGACTGGTCATAATGGGTCCGATCAGCCTGTGGATTTGCCTGTTCAGCAGTATAGTTAGTTCTTTCTGTGCGGTACTCCACTATGCACAAACAAGCACACGCACATAAGGTCTGGGAGGTGTGTTAACATAAAGTATCCCATCCCCTCCTTTTGTTGTGAGCAATATGTATATGTGTGTTGTAGAATGAAACATGTAGCCCAAAGTTAGCAGAGTGTGAATGGGCAAAACACAGGGCTTTTGAGAAATGGCGCTCCTGCTGTTTACTTTCAGCTATCAGAGGTGGAAAAAGTGCAAGAAGTCTGGCAAGAGAAGAATTCAAAATATTTCAGCTCTGGAAAGGATTGGTGTCCAACAATTAGATGCTGGCTGCTAAAATTGTTGATGCTTGGCTTAGGACTTTGAAATACTATTCCAGACCCTTGCTGGTCTTTGCAAAAACCCATTGATGGCCCCATCCCTGATAACTAAAACATTTGTCATTTCCTGCAGAATTCAGACAGTAGAATTACTCTTAGAATGATGTAGCTTTCATAGATTTCTGGGAACTTCGGCTGACGTTGGTAGAATATCTGGTCCTAAAATATTTGAGTTGAGTGTTTCTGGAGCCTTTTTCTGTTTTACAGGTCATATGAACTCGCATAACAAGAAAGCGGGGGGGGGGGAGGCGCTCCATAATTAATGCCATATGGATTGATTTGTTTCTTCTCAAGGAACATCTGTTTTGCAAATCAACCTCATTCCATTCCATATTTATTGCCAGTGCTGTTTCCTTTGCAGAAGCAGTTTCCCCGTCCTCTGGCAGGGGCATCCCTTTATGCCTGGCATGTGTGGTGGAGATGGGGTGATCTTTTTGTTCCTTAGTCGCGTGACATGTGGGCTTGGGCTTCCCCAGGCAACCTCTCTATTGGGCACTCACCCTGATTTGCATGCACAAAGCTTTCACGTCGGTTAGAGACTGTATGTTTTAGTTAGAGTAGACTCACTGAAATTAATGGGCCCTAGTTAGTCATGGTCATTCATTTCAATGAGTCTACTCTGGGTAGAACTACCAATGGCCACAGCCCCCTGCATGCTCTTTATTGAGCACTCATTCTGGTTTCTTTACAGAATGGTTATACAATGGCTATACAGAATGGTTATACAACAGTGAGCATTCATTCTGATTTTCTTGCAAGGGATTTACTTGTGGGCTTCCCATGGGGATACCTGGGCGCCACTGTGAAAACAGGATGCTGGAATAGATTAAACATTGGCCTGATCCACCAGGGCTCTTATGCAAATGTTCTCCCATTAATCATTATTTGATCCCACACTTTCCTCCCTCACTTTCCAAACCACAATAAGTTTACTTGGTTTTTGAAAAAGGTGGATTTGCTAGGGTGACAGAGTGCTTTAATTCACTTCAATTGCACAAACCTGCATTTCAGGTATGTGCTGGAATCCCTCCTGCAAAATAGTGACAGTAGGGAGGTGATGCCTGTTGTTTGGCTTTGACACTTCCAGGGATACTCCCCTACAACGCCTGACCAGCCTGTCTGCCTAGTGCTAGTTGCCTGGCAGTTGCAATGGGGTGGGGGAAGACTAGCAGGGGTAGACTAGAATGGAAATCTCTTTGCTGTGGTTTGCCCCTGGGGATAGTATGGGAGGGCATGATCTGGGAAAAGATGCTCTGTTTTGTTGTGCCATTAGGAGCATCTGCTTTACACATCAGCCGCACTCCTATCTATGTTTATTGCGAGTGCTGCTTCCTTTGCTAAAGTCAGGGCCAAAGCATTTGCCTTCTCTGACAGAAAGTTAGAGAGGTAGAGCTTGGAAACGACAGATTGGGATAAGGGAAAACAAGGATGAGGGAATCATAGCTGGGTTGCTGCTTACTGGGTTTGAGCCTACAAAAACTCCATTCTGGTCTGGATTCTATTACACTGCAGATCAGCATTTGATGTGCTATTTAGGGCCTTTATATCTCAGCAGGGTGAGCTCTGAACATGTAAAAACACTTATTTCCATAATGTCTGATTATGGCATAATGCCTTAGCTTAAAGCAGTTAACTGTCTGCTGGAGGTGAGACTGCTCATCCCCCTCATGGTGCCCATTTAAAAATTCAAGTGTTGCTGTATATGCTTAAGGCAGGAAATTAAGTCTTTTTTAAAAAATTAATTAATTTAAAAGCATATTTATACTGTGGGCTCTTCTGTGTCCTTGAATGAGGTGGATAGCAGAATGAATATCTCAGATTCCTCAGCCCCCTTCGAGGATGCCCTCATGGGTCTGAATTGCGGCGTAGCCTTGAAGCAATCCTTGGGTATATTGGGTAAATGCACTGGTGCGGAGACAGGAAGAGGTTTTCTCTGCCATCTCTCGTAATAATATAAGTTAGGGTCATCCAATGAGGCTGAATGTTGGAAGATTCAAGACGGGCAAAGAAGCTACAGAACTTATTCATTTGGTATTTAGCACATAGTTATAGAATTCACTTTCAGGAGATGTAGTGATGACCACCAGTTTGGATGGCTTTCAAAGAGAATTAGACAGATTCATGGAGTTTAAGACTGGCAGTGGCTGCTAGTGACGGAGCCTCAAGAACATCTTATAGGACGCTTATGAAAGCCTATGAGATGGCTATGAAAGCTGCTAAGAAATCTTACTTTGCAGCTTCCATTGCATCCGCTAGCTCTCACCCGGCACAACTTTTTAAAATAATTAGGTCAATAACGTCCTTAGGAGGACAACCAAATTTAAGCACAAATTCGACCCACAGCTGTGAGGCATTCACGAGTTGTTTTGCGGAGAAAGTCCTGTTGCTCCGCCGTGACCTCCCTGCCAATTTAGATACAGTGACTGAACTGGAGGCCCCTCGACTGACTTCAGGTCCAGTGTTGGACCATTTCGATCGGATACTCCCTACTGATGTGGATAGATTTCTCCAAGTTGGTAGGCCCACCACCTGCCTCCTTGATCCGTGCCCGTCTTGGCTGATTAGGGAGTGTCCAGATGTTGTGCGGACCCCCCTGGTTGAAATTATCAATTTGTCCCTTGACACGGGGACATTCCCAGGGGAATTGAAGGAAGCAGTGGTGTGTCCACTCTTAAAAAAAACTTCATTAGATCCCTTAGACCTATCCAATTACCGCCCAGTTTCAAATCTTCCATACCTGGGTAAGGTAATTGAGAGAGCGGTTGCTGAACAGCTTGGTAGGTTTCTGGAGGAAACATCGGCATTAGATCCATTTAAGTCCGGTTTCCGTCCTGGTTTTGGGACGGAGACGGCTCTGGCTGCCCTAACAGATGATCTCCGTAGACAACTGGATCGAGGCGGGTCAGGACTGCTGATCCTTTTAGATTTGTCAGCAGCCTTTGACATGGTCGATCATGATCTTCTGGACCACCGCCTTGCAGACGTAGGGATACAGGGCATAGCCCGTAACTGGTTGTGCTCTTTTATCTCTGGTCGGGGACAGAGGGTGGCACTAGGGAGGGAAATGTCGTCGCGCCACTCCTTGGTGTGTGGAGTGCCGCAGGGCGCAATTCTCTCCCTGATGCTTTTTAACATCTTTATGCGCCCCCTTGCCCAGATTATCCGGAGCTATGGGCTGGGCTGTCACCAATATGCTGATGACACTCAGCTCTATCTGCTGATGGATGGCCACACTGACTCGGCCCCGAACACACTGACCAGATGCTTGGAAGCTGTGGCTGGATGGTTTCGTGGGAGCCGATTGAAACTAAATCCTTCGAAGACAGAGGTCCTATGGCTAGGTCGGGATGGCATGGGGATGAGGGACCAACTCCCTTCTCTTGCGGGGGCCCAATTAGTGCCATTGCCTTCCGTTAAGAGTTTGGGTGTAATCCTTGACGCCTCCCTTTCTATGGAGGCGCAAGTTACAGCAACAGCCAAGGCAACATTTTCCACCTTCGCCGCATCAAGCAGTTGGTCCCTTACCTTTCCCGCCCCGACCTGGCCACAGTGATCCATGCGACGGTCATCTCCAGGCTTGACTACTGTAATTCGCTCTATGCGGGGCTGCCCTTGAAGCTGTCCCAGAAACTCCAGCGGGTACAGAATGCTGCAGCGAGGCTCCTCACGGGGTCTCTGCCATGGGAGCATATTCACCCAGTGCTTTTCAAGCTGCACTGGCTCCCGGTGGAGTACAGGGTCAGGTTCAAGGTGCTGCTTTTGACCTTTCAAGCCCTTCATGGCCTAGGACCCTCGTACCTACGGGACCGCCTCTCCTGGTATGCCCCACGGAGAGCCTCAAGGTCCATATATAGCAGCACCCTAGTGGTCCCAGGCCCTAAGGATGTTAGATTGGCTTCAACCAGAGCCAGGGCCTTTTCAACACTGGCCCCGGACTGGTGGAACGCTCTGCCTCATGAGACCAGGGCCCTGCAGGATCTGACGTCTTTCCGCAGGGCCTGTAAGACAGAGTTGTTCCGCCTGGCCTTTGGCTTGGAGCCAATTTGATTCCCTCCCTCTCTTTTTTCTTTTTCTTTTCTTTCTTTTCCTTCTCCTCCTGCGATGAGGCTACATTTTAATATTTTAATGTTCCATTATTTTAATGTTGTATTTTATTTTTGTTTTTAAGTTGTAATCATTCATCTTGTTTTTATTATTGCTTGTAAGCCGCTCTGAGCCCGGCCTTGGCTGGGGAGGGCGGGGTATAAATAAAAAAATTATTATTATTATTAGTCCTACTTCCACTGTCAGAGGCAGCATGCCTCTGTGAATACCCACTGCTGGGAATCTCAAGTGGGGTTGTTGCATTCAGGTCCTGCTGGCAGGCTTCCCATAGATAGCTGGTTGGCCACTGTGAGAATAGGATGCTGGGCTAGATGGGACTTGGACCTAATTCAGCAAGGCTCTTCTTATGTTGCTGCTGCATTTGTTATACTTATTATGGTGTGTCACAGAATCAGTGCACACCTAGAGCAACATGGAGAAAATTAGCCAACCTCCGTGGTGAGGAGTTCTGTATGCTCCTTTATGAACACAGACTACCATGGAGAGCATCTAATTTTAAAATTATTAGTGTGCTGCTCTTGCAAGGTTCTCCCAGTTGTCTCTTATGCAGGTCAACACTTGTTAAGCTCTCACAGTGGTGCAACATCTGACACTCTAGATCTTTCATGAGAGAAAAATGTTATGTAGCTGTGGATCTTGGTAGTACTAGTAGCACCAACATTGCAAATAGCTCAGTGGAGAGCACCAGCTTTGCATTCTAGGTTCAATTCCTGACATCTCCAGGTAGGGGTGGGAAAGTCCCCTGTCTGAAACTCCAGAGAACGGCTGCTGGTCAGTGTAGGCAATACTGAGCTAGATGGGCCAGTGGTCTGACTTAGTATAAAGCAGATTCCTTTATTTCTGCAGATTCTGGTTACTTTTCCACAGGCTTTTCTGCCTCTCAGCAGCACTTTGAAACACCAGCACCATTTTTGGTGTAAGAAGTATATGAAGGCACAGCCAGGCTAAAGTTTATTCATTGTTTGGCCCTATGGTTGTAATGAGATGCGGACTGGTAGTGGCATGGAGGTCAAAGTAAAACAGAGCCAAATCAAGTCCCTAATATATTTTGAAATCAGCAGATGTTGACCTTCAGAGATAACTTTAAAAAAGAGAAATGAATAAACATACCTAATCATTAGAAATAAATTATTACAAATTTATATAATTACACAATGCAGAATAAAGTAAGCATGACTGCCAAAAACCACTGACATTGTATGACTGCAACTTTTAAGCAATCTTATTTAAATCAGTTCATCATACATTTCTAAATATCAAGCAGGAACAGTTAATATTCTGCAGCTAGTGTCCCCTGGAGGCTGTGAGCTCTTCTGCCTCTGGACGTCCCTTATAGCAGTATACAGCTCTTTTCCAGCTTTGCTTATTGAAAATATGTAAGTCCTGCTTGCCTTTTCTACCAAGAACATAACAAGGTTAGCTAGCAAAATAAATGCAAATAATAGAAAATATAACAAAGACTTAAAATGGAGGATAAAGCAGCAGCAAAGTCAGATCCTTTAAAAAAAGCTCCTTATATTCCTCCTTCCTGAAATGCTTAATCAAATAAAACAATTAGGTAACAAGGATAGTCTCCAGGAAGAGAGTTTCATTGAGACAGAAATTACCAGGGGTCAGCAACCTTTTTCAGCGGGGGGCTGGTCCACCATCCCTCAGACCATGTGGTGGGTCGGACTATATTTTGGAAAAAATATATGAACGAATTCCTATGCCCCACAAATAACCCTGAGATGCATTTTAAATAAAAGCACACATTCTACTCATGTAAAAGCACTCTGATTCTCGGACTGTCCACGGGCCAGATTGAGAAGGTGGTTGACCGCATCTGGCCCACGGACCTTAGGTTGCCTACCCCGGAAAAGACCCTGCCTCTTATCCATCTAATTTATAGCTCACTAATTCAAGTATTAAAAAAACAAAAACCTTTCAGGATATACAGTAGGGCTGTTCAGTGGATTATTAGAGGGTAAGTGGTGCGAAGCTATTGAATCTGTTGCATCTGTTGCGACCCACTGATCTTGAGGTCATATTTGGACCTGAACAATCTGTAATTCTGGAAGAAAAATGGCTCAGGATAGCGTACATGAATCTCCCTGGTGCAGCCATGCAGTTCAATCCTGAGACTTCCGAATTTGATGAAGGCTCCCCTTGACAGGCTTTGTGATTAAAATAGTCATGACAGAAGATAAAAAGAAAGTAAGATAAAAAGGGAAGTGATCTAGTGTGCCTAGTTCATGTAATGGGGATGAGAATAGGAATATATAGCTGGCTATCCAGATGGCTTACTCATGCAAACCTTTACTTATTGAGTAGTGTACAAGTGTAGCAGAGTAGCATTGGACCTTCAACTCTTGTTTTGTTAACAGGAAAATCTGTAGCTCAAACTGCACATTGCAGCTGAGTTCCATGTTTGTTTCTTGATTTGTTTGGTAAGAGCCACATCAGTAATATATGAATTGGGATGGCGAAAGAGTGGGGCAGAGAGGCTGCTTAATCCTTATATTTTTAGGCAAGCATACTCCCCCAACTGCTTTTTCACCTGTGTATTGGGAAACGGGGGGTGGGGGGGCCTGTAGGGGAGATATGGAATCTCTGTATTTCTTCTCCCATGGGTGAAAACAGCAAGGTATGGGGAGAATATGTCTGAGCTGGAAAAAACCTACCAGAGGGTATAGGGCGGTATATAAATTCAATAAATAAAAAGGATTAAAAGGATTCTCTCAGCTCGCCCTCGTGCTGCCCCAACTCACAGCTTACCCAGGCTGATTTTAGCTTTCGCAAAAACAACAACAAAGCTACCGAGGGACAAAAACATCACCCTGATGGTATACCTTGAGCCATAATCCTAGGTATGGCCAGCTCTAGCAGACCACTTCTGCAAGCAGTTGTTCACCCAAGTAAACTGGCAAACGTGTTGTCTTAACTGGCTCTTAAAACCTGCTGAATCAAAAAAAAAAGGGGGGTGCTTTTCCAGTGCTTACCCATTCATACCCCATTTGCCAACATGTAACAAACATCCTGTTCTGTTTCACTTGGTTTGGTTGGTTTGCATCCCTTCAGAGACTCACGCCCAGTAGGTGTCTGAGAACTGGCTTTGTGGCTGGATGCTGACTGGGCCACAGAACCTAAACACTCACAGGAGCTTCTCTGAAAAGAACTGCACACATTTCTTAGGAAAGCACAGTCGGGCCATTTCAAGGTCTGCAGTCTCAGGCAGCTGTGGCTGCATCGGTTCACGTCAGGTCTACATTTCTGGGGTGATCTCACCCAACGTGTTGGTCAGGAATGTGCTTTTTTGTTGCTGTTTGCTTAAAGGAAGGATTTGCGATCCAAGACCAGACAAATGGTTGGACTACGTACCCTCAAAAGTCCTGTCTTTGCCCAATGTTTGGATGGCTTGTGTCAAGGCTGCAGAAGCCAAGGTAGCTGCTGAGGTTCTGTTTCAACTTCTGGCACATAAGGTATTAGAGAAGAAAAGGAAGAACAGAGCTGAAGACCCCTGGGCTTATTTAATAGGCTCTTTGAGTTTTCACACTGGAGACCTGAAAGCAGTGAAAAAAACTGGCCATGCTTGGAAACTTAAGAAAGAGAGGGAGGGAGAGAGAGAGAGAAAGAGAGAGAGAGCGAGAGAGAGAGAGAGAGATCCTTTCTCTTCTGCCGGAATAGCTTCCTGCTTTTTATTTTTAGGAAGTTGGCGCTTGAATATCCCGGCTGCTAAAGAGGGGAGCATTTGAAAATGGGAGGCCTTGCAGCTGTACAATTCCCTGGCAATCTGAACTGGACTCTATACCCAGTATGAAGGGCCCTTTCTTTCCTAAGTTGAGAACTCTTCTGCATAAAGAATAGCTTTGGCTGCTACATCTGCTTTAACTTAAACTTTAAAAAGCACTGCAGCCACAGAAAAAAACTTGATTCATCATGTACTGGCTTTCTTCTTTTCTCTTTTAACAAAACAAAAAATGTATCCCTCTGTTAATGTCTAGCTTGACATCTCTGGACCTTTGGCACATTCATTCTAAGAGTGCTTTTTAAACTCTATTACTTTTTATTTACAGAGGCCCCTGCATAATTTTTGTGCAGAGGTAAATTGTGTTTGACTGGATCTTCCATGAAAGCCACTAGGGATGGAACTATGTGCAAAAAGGTGCTATGACCAGAGAGGGAATGTGTTTCATTTTTTTTAAAAAAAAATATTTATTAAAGATTTTCTTAATACAATAGAAAAAACAAACAAAATAACATATAATTTTTCAATATCCACATTTTCTTCACTTCTTTGGACTTCCTCGCAACTCTCGTTCCTGCGTTCCAAATTTTCGGGCTTTACCCAGCAATTTATCACCTTGTTTCAATTCTTATATTATAATTTTCCAATATTGTATCCCTAATTTTAGATAATTTAACCCAAACGTTAAAAGCTTAATTTTAACATAATATTTATCCAAAATTTATCTTTTCTTATATTTTCATTTATCTTCATATTCCTTTTAACTAACTTATTGGTGCCATATTGTTGATAATCTTACATCTTTCTTAACATTCATACAATTTACAATATTTTTGTAAATAGTCCTTAAATTTCTTCCAATCCTCCTCCACAGCCTCTTCTCCCAGGTCTCGGATTCTGCCAGTCATTTCTGCTAGCTCCATATAGTCTATCAGTTGCATCTGCCATTCTTCCAGTGTGGGCAAATCTTGGGTTTTCCAGTGCTTAGCGAGGAGTATCCTTGCTGCTGTTGTTGCATACATAAAAAATGTTCGGTCCCGACCGACGATGCCCAAAAGAAAGGCCTCTGGTTTCTTAGGGAAGGTATACTTAAATACATTTTCAACTTGTTATATATCATTTCCCAGAAAGCCTTAACTCTAGGGCAGGTCCACCAGAGGTGAAAGAACGTTCCTTCAGTTTCTTTACATTTCCAACATTTATTATCAGACAAATGGTATATTTTTGCGAGCTTGACTGGGGTCATGTACCACCTATATATCATTTTCATAATATTTTCTTTCAAGGCATTACATGCCGTGAATTTCACACCGGTGGTCCATAACCTTTCCCAGTCAGCAAACATGATATTATACCCTATGTCCTGTGCCCATTTTATGATAGCCGATTTGACCGTTTCATCTTGTGTGTTCCATTTTAGCAGCAAGTTATACATTCTTGAGAGTACCTTAGTCTTAGGTTCTAACAATTCCATTTCTAACTTTGATTTTTCCACCTGGAATCCTATCTTTTTATCCAACTCAAAAACTTCTTTGATCTGAGCATAATGTAACCAGTCTCGCACTTTATCTTTTAATTTCTCCAAACTCTGCAACCTCCAATTATCTCCATCTTTTTCTATTATTTCCCAATATTTCGGCCATTTGGCCTCCATATTGAGTCTTTTCCGGGCCTTGGCTTCCATTGGTGATAACCACCTTGGGGTCTTATTTTCCAATAAGTCTTTATATTTTATCCAGACATTGAACACTGCTTTCCTGACAATATGGTTCTTGAAAGCCTTATGAATTTTAACCTTGTCATACCACAAATATGCATGCCATCCAAAAACGTTGTTAAATCCTTCCAAATCCAAAACATCAGTGTTTTCAAGAAGCAGCCAGTCTTTCAACCAGCAGAAAGCTGCTGATTCATAGTACAACTTTAAGTCTGGCAGGGCAAAGCCCCCTCTTTCTTTAGCATCAGTTAGTATCTTAAACTTAATTCTGGGCTTTTTGCCCTGCCAGACGAATTTGGAGATATCTCTTTGCCACCTCCCAAAACACTCCATTTTATCCACAATTTGTAAAGTCTGGAACAAAAACAGCATCCTTGGCAATACATTCATCTTTATAGCAGCAATTCGTCCTGACAAGGAAAGTTTCAATCTTGACCAAACTTCTAAATCCCTTTTAATTTCAGACCAACACTTTTCATAGTTATCCTTAAATAGACTCATATTCTTCGCTGTTATATTTACCCCTAGGTATCTTACTTTTTTAACCACACTTAACTCTGTCTCTTTCTGAAACCTTTCTGATTCTAAAGGTGTCAATTTCCCCCCAAAAACCTTGGTTTTCTGCTTGTTAAGTTTAAATCCCGCTACCTGACCAAACTCCTGAATCAATTGTAATACCCTTTTCGTACTAGACTCTGGCTCCTGTAGGGTCAAAACTAGGTCATCTGCAAATGCTTTAAGTTTATACTGTTTCGCTCCGACCTGAATTCCTTCCACCAACCGGTCTCCTCTAATCATATTCAAGAGCACCTCCAGGACCGAAATAAATAGCAAAGGGGAGATAGGGCAACCTCGTCGTGTTCCTTTTTCAATTTTGAACTCTTCCGTCACCACATTGTTCACTATCAATTTAGCCTTTTGTTCTGAATAAATTGCATCTATCCCATTCTCAAATCCCCGTCCCACTCCCATCCCTTCCAAGTTTTTCTTCATAAACTTCCATGAAATATTATCAAAGGCCTTCTCTGCATCTATAAATATTAACACTGCTTTTGTATTGATATTTGTTTGCAAAAGTTCCAAAATGTCAATAATGTTCCTTGTGTTAGCAAACAAGTGTCTGCCTGGGAGAAAGCCTGCCTGGTCCTTGTGAATTACTTCATTTAAAACTTTTTTAAATCTGCTTGCTAAAATGTCTGCAAATATTTTGTAATCCACATTTAGGAGGGAGATGGGGCGGTAGTTCTTAAGTTGTGTCTTTTCAGTTTCTAGTTTGGGTATCAATGTGATGAAAGCTTCTTTCCATGACTCCGGTTCCTTCTTCCCCTCCATAATTTCATTGCAAACCTCCATTAATGGATGTATCAAATAGTCTTTCAATGTCTTATAATATTTGGAGGTAAGCCCATCTGGCCCTGGAGATTTGCCCAGTTGCATGTTCTGAATGGCTTCTTCAATCTCTTGTTGTGTTATTTTATAGTTCAGGATTGTTCTATTTTCCTGAGACAGCCTTGGTAGACCATTCTTTATCAAAAATTGTTCTATCTCCACCTCGTTTTGCGGCCCTTGTGTATATAGTTGTTTAAAGTATCTCTGGAAACACTTTCTGATCTCCACTGGGTTCTGAATATTTCTTCCTTCAATCTCTAAATTTGTGACCGTGTTCAATTTTTGTCTCTTTTTCAGCTGCCATGCTAACAGCTTTCCACATTTATTTGCCGATTCAAAAGATCTTTGTTTCATTAGCTTAACTTTCCATTCCACTTCCTGATTTATCAATTTAGAATATTGTGCTTGGTAGAGTTTAATTTCTCTTAAAATCTCCTTTGACTTAAGTCTCGATCTTAACTTCTTCTCACATTCTTTAATTTTCTCCAGGATCTTATCTTTTTTCTCATTCTGTGCTCTTTTCTTTATGGTGTTCTGTTGTATCAGAAACCCCCTCATAACCGCTTTACTTGCGTCCCAGACGGTTCTTTTTTCCACCGTAGTGTTCAAATTTATCTCAAAATAGTCCTTCAAAGCTTTTTGGGCCTTTTTGATAATCTCCTGATCTCTAAACAAATTGTCATTCATCTTCCATCTGAAGGAGCTGGTTGGAGTTAGTATCATATCCATCTTTACGGCATTATGGTCGGAGCAGGTCTTTGGGCAGATTTCCACTTTTTTTGTCTTAGGTGCCAGACCTCTAGTTATCCATATTTGGTCAATTCTTGTCCATGTCAGTTGGGCTTCAGAAAAGAATGTTCCTTCTCTTCCCAGGGGGTTCTTTGTTCTCCAAATGCCAATCAAGTCCATATTGTCAGTCAGTTCAAAAAATGTTTTAGGTAGTCTGCAATCTTTTGTCACATTTTGGCTATGTGACTTATCCATGTTGGTCGATGCCACCCCATTCATGTCTCCCATCATGATGATGTTGTCATAGTTCAGATAGTCCAGCATTATCTCATGCAGCTTCTTGTAAAATTCCGATTTCCCCTCATTTGGCGCATAGATTCCTAATATCAAAAACTTTTCTCCTTGGTTTTGTATCTCAATTGCCAAAATTCTTCCTTGCTCATCTTTAAATAAAAATTTTGGTGACAGGCTCTCTTTTGCATATATCACCACACCTCTTTTCTTGACTCGGTCCGAAGAGATAAATTCTTGGCTTAATCTTTTGTTGATTAACACTTTTCTATGGAGCCTAGTCACATGTGTTTCTTGCAGGCAAATAATGTCCAATTGTTCTTTTTTCAATATATGAAATATTCTTCTCCTTTTTTCTGGAGAGTTGGCGCCATTGATGTTCCAACTCAGAAGTTGCAGAGACATCCTGGACAAATCTGTTATTCCTCTTGTGGTGGTATCTTTTTCTCCTGGTCTTCAGACCCCAAAGGTGTAGGTGTAGGTGCAGGCGAGGGTCCAGACCCTGAAGGTCTTTCGATCCCTTTCTGAAGGTCCTCTCCGTATGTACTCAGAAATTTTACTTTATCCTCGGCTGTTTTAATTTTCACTTTCTTCCCTCTAAATGTGAAAGATAAACCATGGGGAAATTCCCAAAAGATAAACCATGGGGAAATTCCCACCTATAAATGATTGAGTTGCTCCTCAACAGTTTTGCTAGTTCAGTATAGGTGGATCTAAGGTCCAAAAGTTGTTTTGGGATGTCTTTATAAATCTCTGCTCTTCTATCCGAAATTTCAAGTGACTTATCGTAATGTAGACCTAATATTTTATCCCTTTCCTCCTTAGTTCTCAAAGTAATCAAGCAGTCTCTGGGCCTGTCTTTCCTTGTTAGTTTTCCAAGTCTGAAAGCAGTCACAATTTTAAAGTCCTTTTCTTCCTCCAAAGGCCAAAACTTGGAAAATTCCTTTGTCAGAAACTCAATTAAGTTCCCTCAGAGAGGGAATGTGTTTCAAATTCCTATGGGTTAGTCTAACTTTTTTTGAATGGTCCCAAAGGCTCCCCACAGAAATATGTAAATATTTCAAACCCTTAGGCACCAGCAACAAATTTATTGACCCTGGGAAGGCTAGAGGCTGCAGAATAATTGCAGCCTGAGAATGACTTGTGTCTTGCATTCATAGAATCATAGAATTGTAGAGTTGGAAGAGTCCCAAGGGCCATCTAGCTCAACCCCCTTCAATGAAGGAATCACAGCTAGAGAATCCATGACAGATGGCCATCCAACCTCTGCTTAAAAACCTCCAAGGATCCACTGTTGAACAGCTCTTACAGTCAGAAAGTTTTCCTTGATGTTTAGTTGGAATCTCCTTTCTTGGAGCTTGAAGCCATTGGTTCAAGTCCTACCCTCCAGAGCAGGAGAAAACAAGCTTTCTCCCTCTTCTGTGTGATAGCCCTTTAGATACTTTAAGATGGCTATCATATCTACTCTCAGACTCCTCTTTTTCAGGCTAAACATACCCAGCTCCTTCAACCGTTCCTCATAAGGCTTGGCTTCTAGACTCTTGATCATCTTAGTTGCCCTTCTCTGAACATGTTCCAGCTTGTCAGCATCCTTCTTAAACTGTGGTGCCCAGAATTGAACACAGTATTCTAGATGTGGTCTAACCAAGGTAGAATAGAGTGGTACTATTACTTCCCATGATCTGAACACTATACAGTGGTACCTCGGGTTAAGAACTTAATTCGTTCTGGAGGTCCATTCTTAACCTGAAACTGTTCTTAACCTGAAGCACCAATTTAGCTAATGGGGCCTCCTGCTGCCGCCGTGCCGCCGGAGCACGATTTCTGTTCTCATCCTGAAGCAAAGTTCTTAACCCAAGGTACTATTTCTGGAATAGCGGAGTCTGTAACCTGAAGCGTCTGTAACCAGAAGCATATGTAACCCAAGGTACCACTGTACTTCTGTTGATGCAGCCTAGAATAGCATTAGCCTTTTTTGCTCCTGCATCACACTGTTGACTCATGTTAAGCTTGTGGTCCACCAAAACCCCTAGATGCTTTTCACATGTACAGCTAGTAAGCCAGGTGTCCCCCATCTTATATTTTTGCATCTGGTTCTTCCGGCCTAAGTGCAGAATCTTACATTTGTCCCTATTGAAATTCATTTTGTTAGCTTGCACTCAGTTCTCCAATCTGTTAAGGTCATTTTGAATTCTGAATCTGTCCTCTGTGGCACTAGCTACCCCTCCCAGTTCGGTGTCATGAGCAAATTATCAAATTGAACAACAGCTGAACAATTGGCCTAGGACAGAACCCTGTGTGACCCTACTTGTCACTTTTTTCCAGGATGACGAAGAACCCTTAATGAGTACTCTTTGGGTTTGGTCAGTCAACCAACCAGCTACAAATCCACCTAACATTGAACCTTGTTCAACCCATATTTTACCAGCTTCCTCATGAGAATATCATGAGGGACTTTGTCAAAAGCCTTAGTAAAATCAAGATACACTATGTCCACAGCTTTTCCCTGATCCACCAATCTTTTAATTCCATCAAAAAAAGAAAAAAGAAAAAAGAGATTGGTCTGGAACAAGGGGGAGGGGGAAATAGCGCCCGAAGTAAGCCCGCAGATCAGACCATCTATGCCAGTCTACCACTACAAATCCATGGGAGAAGCTCTTGCAGTCCTTCCTCCGCTTTCTCCCTCTATGGTTAGCCCTTGGAACACCTGCCCCCGCCTCCGCCTCCGCCTCCGCCTCCTCTCTCTGAACTGCTTTCTCTATGGTTGCCCTTGCTCTCCTCTCAAGGCTCCTCAGCAATTCATAGGCCGTGCCAGGCTGCCCATATCACCCGGGTCCTTCGGCGGCGCAGCCGCAGTACGGCCTAGCGGGAGCGGCGGTGACAGGCAGAGGGGCGGCCCCAGGCAGAGATGCTCTGTTCGGCGGCTGCGAGGAGGATGGTGGCGGAAGGGCCCGAGGCTCCCACCAGTCCCGGCAGGGAGGGGCTGCCGGGGGCCGAGGCTGGTGAGAGGAGGCCGGAGGGGGGCAGGCCGGGCAGCCAAGCAACACAGTTGTAGCCTCCCTCCTCCCTGGCCAGCAGGGAGGGAGGGAGGGAGAGGGCATCCTTTGAAACCCGGGAAATTTAAGGGACATCATCAATCTGGGACAGCAGCGGGACACGGCGCTGGGATAAGGGAGTTTCCCGCCAAATAAGGGATGGTTGACAGCTATGCTTGCAAGCCTGAGTTCATTCTGAGCTTTAGCCAGCCTGACTTCCCCCTGCAACTGTTAGCTATTTGTGTATATTCCTCCTTTGTGATTTCCTCTTTCTTCCATCTCTTATACATGCCCTTCTTAACTCTCAGCTCATCTGTAATCTGTCATCTGTAATGCAGCCACACCAGTTTCCTGAGATGCCTCACCCTTTTCTTTCTTGTTGGTATTGTCTGCATTTGGGCCTTCAATATTTCTCCCTTTAGAATCTGTCATCCATCTTGGGACTCCCTTCTCTTTGAGTATTTCTGACCACAGGATCACAACCACTAGCTCCTTCAGCTTTTTAAAATTGGCCTTCTTAAAGTCCAGAGTACACTCAGCTTTCCCTTCCTCTGTATCATGAAACCCAGGAGGACATAATCATATTTCAGACCTCAGTAGAATTTAGCCAGGCTGAGCTTTAGCCTGATCTTTAAGCATGCTTGTCTTTGCATAATCAGTGTGGAGAGGATGTAGGAACTAATCTAACTCATGTTCTGAGAATTGGGGCTACCTTCTCAGCAACATGTGTTTTTGTTTTGTACTGTGCAGACTTTTCTGTTTGGGAAGAAATGCTGCATCCCATGTCCTTTACAAGCTCTCATGTAAAGAATGTGTATCTGTCATGAATGTGTATCTGTCACATTCTCATATTTGACACCCTCCTGTGTGTGGAGGGTAGGTTGCTACCATTTTTTCTGTCACATGAAAGAGGGTTCATGGTTTTGTGGCCTTGTTGGAGCTGGACGGCAATTGGCCAAGTCTTGCCTGGCGATCTGTGGGTCCTTTTACTGCATTTTCTGTTTCTGAGTTTGATCTCCATTTAGAGTTCAGATGCCTCCCACTGAAATTGAGTCGGTGGGGAGGGAGGAGGTATAGTTCAGTGATAGAGCACATCCTTGGCATGCAGGAGGCCACAGCTTCAATCCCTGCTCAATAAAAAGCACCAGATAGCATGGTGGCCTGAAAGACCTCTGCCTGAGACCCTGCCAGTCAGAATAGACAAAACTAGGCTGGATGGTCATATACCTGGTGCAAAGGTAGCTTTCCATGTTCCAGTGTGAAGAGTAACCCCAGTAACTGCTGCTTTCCAGAGGTGTGAGGCAGAGGGAGAGGGTGTGCTGCCACTGCTGCTGCTGTTGCTGCTGGAGGCTGGTTCCCATGGTGCTGTTCAGCTGGGAGGTCATGCTCTGTCAATTTTGAGGCCTTGGAGGATATCTTTGCCGTTAAAAGCTCTGTAAATCCAGGATGAGGCTTGGGTTTCTCCAAAAGCGCTTTGACAGGCTCGTCAGGATGAGATTAATTGGGGAGTGGAGGGATGAGGAAGAGCGGAGAAACGCAGGCCAGGAGTAGTGGGTTGCCTTTTGTGTTTGAGTGGCAGGTCCCAGGGGTCAGCCATAGGGATAGTTTAACGGGAATATCCAATTATAATAACAGATAAGCTTAGAGATTTGGCAGCGCTATAACTCTCTTGAGCTGAGCTTCAGCTGCTGGGTACACTGTAGGCACTGATCTCCCCCCCCCCCCCATTACAGACTCTTTAGGTTATCCACTTAAGAGTTGTTTGTGTCGGGATTTAATCTGCAGTCATTTTAGGCCTTACAGTCCAGTTTACAGCCTGGTGAAGCTGAAGTACTTGAGAGCCACAGAACTCTTATGCATCCCAAATCCCAGGGACTTTGGAAATGAGATCTACTGTAATCAGTTGGGCATGGGTCTAGTTTGGATGAGTTAAGGTAGAAGCACTAGGTTTGTTTATTCCAGGTGGCTGGGTCTCCGTCTCCTGGATTTAGTTAGGGGGAGCCGCCTGAAATAAACAGTGCCTTTAATTGCAACACCCTGAGTTGAATTCCCCTCCAGCCACCTTCTTTCACCTCAGAATTCTAGGTCAGATGCTTCAGGAGCATGTTGTCTGCAGAGCAAGAAACTTCCTTGCCCTATTCTAAATCCATTTGTTCCTTGGGTGCTGTGATACTTCTTGGATTGTGGTTTAATTGCTCTTCTGCAGCACAGTCCCTCAGTTGGTGCTAATAGCATTGACTTTTTGGCTTTCATTGGCTTTCATTATTTTGCACATGTGTGATAGGACAAAGCTCCAAGGCATAGAAGATGGGCAGCAATTAGCAGATGACAGCTGCATCATGCAGAATGTCCTCCTTGAAGAATAGACTCTAGCAGCAGGAGACGTGGTGTGAATTAATGCCTACCAAACAGCGTTACAAATGCCCTAAAACAAGTTGTATGATTTCTGCAGTAGCATATCTTCTGCCTTCCCTGTACCCTTGCATCCCTTATCCCAATTTAATACTTGTAAATAAGAAGGAAGATCCACTTTGCCCTGGCTGGAGGCAGTCGTGGTATAATTTGTCCTTTGAATATAATAGTGTCTAATATTAGGTTAGACATTCAGAGCACAGATGGTTGGGGATGAATAAGAGAGGAAGTCGTAAGGCTCTAGTCATAAGTCTCTACATTTGTTGGACCATGCCAAGGTCCATCTAGCCATCATTCTGTCCCCAACAGTGAGTAGCCAAAGACTTCTGTAGACTCTCAACCTCTGCTGTTGTTTGCCCTCAACATGTGCTACATTGGAAGTATACGGTTTGCTAGCTTCTGTTCATTTATTCCTTATATCATGCCTTTCCTTTGAGGAGCTCAAGGCAGTGTACTCCCACCTTCCATTTTATCTTCACAACCACCCTGTGAGGTAGGTTAGGCTGAGAGAGAGAGTGAGTGACTGGTCTGAGGTTTAGCAGTGGGGATCTGAACCCAGGGTTCTCTGGTCTGCTACTCTTAAGTGCTGCTGTTCTGTGTAACTGCTGTGGCAAATAGCCACAGATCCAACCGTCTGGGTCATGGTTTCTGCCCTTGTGCTTTCGCTAAAGCAGGTTTAGTATACTTGAAAAGTGATACCTGTCTCCTTGGGATGTGGTATCACTTTTATGGTATCCATGTTGACAGACATCTGTCAACAGATGCCTGGTTGGCATTGGAATTTTCATGATGCATCAGTCTTTACATTTTGGCAAATATGTTCAACTTGTCCTTTTATTTTTATACCGCAAAGTCAGGTGAATTCGGAGGAGGCACTAATTCCCAGTCATCAAATTGGGACAAGAAAATAGGCATAAACAAAATATTAAGCCAGACAGCTACAGCCCTTGTTGCTGGCTGCACTGGGCAGGAAGCAAGTTTATTTAGGCTGAGAGCGAGTCATTGGCTCAAGATCAGCCAGAGAACTTCATGGTTAAGTGGGGGATTTGAGTCTGGGTCTCCCTAGACATGTCTGGCACTTTAAATCACTGTACCCCACTGGTTTCTCTTCCTCCTCTGTGTGGATGTTGTAGAGCCTGACTGCTCCCACCTTATTTTGTTTCGCCCTTTCTTTCATTTCTTGGGGGAAGTCTTGCACTGTGCTTTAAAGTCCCACTGGTCACCAGCATTTCAGAAGCCTGGTGCTTGACCCTGCTCAACCAAGTTGATCTTTTGGCCCTGCCCACTTGACTTTTTACTGACCCACACATAACAGTGTGGTTGGCAGGTGGGTGTGGCTTGACCAAAATAGCCTGCTGGGCCTTATTTGGACCATGGACTGGAGGTTCCTCACCCCTGTTCTGCATTATATACTACAGTGTGTTGTGTGTATCTAACCAGGATTGGGTGGGAAGGAGAGTTTAACCCTCCTGCACTGAGTGGTCCCAACAATAAAATCTGGCCCACTTCCTATTTAAATTGAGAGGAAGGCTCCCAGTTGTGCCTGTTGAAGCTTCCCTCCTGGTATAAGTAGCAGCTTGGGGGAGGTTTTAATTTGGACTTTGGTAGGAGAAGGGTTAAAACTCCTAATCCTAATCCCCCCCAGTTGAAATGGACACCACTAGACACTCTTTCTTCTAAGGCGCCTTTCCAGTTTGTTGGGGGAATGTAGAGATATGCCTGCCCTTCCTGCTTTCTGCTTTCACCATGAGAATCCAGCTATCTCCATCCCTGAAGCTAGTTAAGGAAAAGCAAAGTAATACAGCAGCCTGCTACATATTTAAGTGCACATCTTGTTCACCCCTCATTCAGTCTTCTTCTGGCCATTACGGCAGCTGAATCATGGAGAACATTCTTTGAGTTTTAACCTCACAGACCTCACAGAGCTTCATGTGTTGTTTTGTCAGCATTCAGTAGTCCAGATTGGAGGGGGAAGAATTATGTGGAAACATTATTTTCATTGCTTGCCCACTGTTTACCTCTTCCCTTGAAAACAGCGTATATGTTTTTCAACTCCAAAGACCACCATATCAACAACGCACCACAGAAGTGTACCTGTTTTCCAAATGTGGAGGCTTGGAAGGGATGAGCAGCCTTCTGAAAGCCACCCTTTAGTCAAACATATGCTGTGTTTGCACAGAGGAACTGTTCCATGTAGAAATAATGACATCAGATGTTCCCTTTGCAGTCACCACTTCAGAAGAGGCTATTCTGTGTGCCTCACTTGGAGAGTGTAATCGAACAAAGCTGGGGGTCCAGATCACATTAACGTTGCTATGTCAGGAAGGAAACTGATTAGCCCCCTGTATGCTCAGACAGCAATGGCAGAGACTGCAACCTTGACCTGGGAGAATGGGTGGGTGGGTTAACCTGTATAGTGCCCACACTCATATTGCCAGCATTGGGAATCCCAGGACTGCAAGCCATGGGTAAAGTTACTCCTTCCTGTCTGAATGAATAGTGATTTGCACAGTGGTTGTGGTATTTTAAATCATAGAATCATAGAATCATAGAGTTGGAAGAGACCACAAGGGCCGTCGAGTCCAACCCCCTGCTAAGCAGGAAACACCATCAGAGCGCTCCTTGTGATTTGTGGGTCACAATCATTGTGACCCACTTGTGGAGAAGTGCTCAGTAAAAAAAAAATCAGAATATAATTATTAATTAATTAATAAGAAAAATAATAGCTATCTATTGAGTGTGTGATTAAGTTATGAACTGCGGACTTCCTGGCTCATAGTCTACATTCATAGACATATAATTTACACGAGGATGCTACCAGTTTCTGTATGTTTGTGGTCAGGCTGATATGTGAAGTGAATTCAGAGTTACATGGTCATTAAATGGTGGACAAAAGCCCATTGTCAACTGAAAGGCAGAATGGGTAGGTTTGGGACACATTAGAGCAGGGATGAGGAACCAGCTAGATATTGTTAGACTACAATTCTCATTATCCCTGACAATTGGCCATGCTGGCTGGGACTGATAGGAGTTGGAGTCCAACACTGTATGAAAGGAGCACAGGATACACATCCCAGCACTAGAGCACCATAATGCTGGTTTACCTGTCCTCCATTGTCAACTGTAGGGTTGAAGTCAGTGTTCAGTCCAAAGTTTGAGTTTGAAGTTCTCATGCATTGACTTGACAGATTTTGTATCTTGGTGACTTGGGGGGGGGGGCGGGGCGGGCGGATCACACTAGATGCTCTCTGTGGTTTGTTTCTGTGTTCCAGTTAACTAATAGGCAGATTTACCAACCAGTGTACACACAATACATAGTCTGGCTTTAAACCTTCCACTTTGTTTTTATTTGGTGGTGCTTCCACACCAAAATTTAGCATGTAAATAAAAGGAAATGGATTGGGCTTATTATTCAGGGTAAATGGTCTTTTACAATTTGATTCGCGCCCTGACTCTTGGCTCCTGCTTTGCTCTAATTAATACCTCACATTTTAATCTGACACTTTCCTGAAGTGTTGTGAATATGGATGAGCCCTGTACCACGGTCAGAGTCAGCTTGCTTTTTAAGTGGCTAGCTTTGAAATGATTCTTAATGACATGTCTTGAAGAACTAACCCCCCTTTCTTTTTCCATTTGTTTGCCTCTATATAGCACCGAAGACATGTAGCCCCACAAAGTTTGCATGTAAAGATCAGATCACTTGCATATCCATGGGCTGGAGATGTGATGGAGAGAAGGATTGTCCAGATGGTTCTGATGAATCGCCAGATATATGTATGTATATTTCCTTAATTTTCCTCTTGTAATTATTTATAACTTGTATTGGTGATAAAAGGCCACTTTCCCCATTTCATTTTCTCCCTGCATGCCATGACTCATCACATCCTTCTTACAGCCTTGAAAATGTTAACGCTAGCCTCTAAAGATGGAGGCAACGACATCATCCAGTTTTGGAATAGAGAGACCATTTAGTATTCCTGCTACCACGTAGCCTCTGCGTGAGTGCAACTTGCAACGTCTTATCTCGGGCATTTCTGAATATGTTAACAAAGGTTAGCTCACACTCACATTTGATTTTTCCACTCCCCCTAAACTTGGCTCCCACCTCAGAGAGGATTTCTGGGACCTATATGACACATCCACCTACATAACCCTGCATGTGGAAAGTCAGTATGTCAGGTAGAAAGGTTCTAGCTTACCATTCTCATGAGCCTGCTAGCTTTTCAAGTGCAATAGGTTTTGACATAAGAGAGCACTGAAGCATGCAATCCTTCATTTCCCTTCTGAAGTGGCATACTCCCATTTGATGTTTCCCCCCTGAAAGCTTGGGGTTCTTCCTTTTTTTGTTGAGACATGAGTGTGAGAGCAAAGGCCTTTCTGGCAGTTTAGCATACCATGTTCCAGGTTATAAGTTTATACTGCAATAAATGCAGTTGCTGCACACTGGTTATTCAGCTAGTATTTCTGTGCAGCAGGAATTAATTTTCGGTTTATTGAAAATTGAATGGCAGAGTTCTTGCCACTATTTCTGCTTAGCCTGTGATACTATCTCGGATCTGTCTCTCACCTGACTGTCTGCTGAAGAAAGCTGCCTTATAACAGATCACATTATTTGTCCCTCCAAAAGTATTTTTGTCTACACTGGCAATTGGTACAGTAAGGTCTCAGGCAGAGAGTCTTTGTCTTCTTAACTGGAGCTGCCAGGGATTGAACCTGGGACTCAGAGCATTCATGCACTTTGCCACTGAGCTGTTGCCCCTCCCCAGTAACAGCCATTATCCTGAGAAGTGTCACTAGTGTTACAAAAACACTTTGGGCTTCCACTAAAATTACTTAAATGTTTTGCTCGAGGAAGAACCCTAACACTTCCATTGAATTTTAGGTGAAATTTCTGTGGCAACAAGAACAGGTTGATGGGCCCCAGAGCCAGGCCCTTTTCTGATGGGCCCCATCAGAATTCCCTTCCTAGGGAACTATGCCAAATGCCCTCTTTAGTTTTCTTTGGACAGAGCTTGAATAGGGTTTGCCTTGCTTTATTAGAGCCTTTTGTGACTACGGTAATTTTATGTTGGTGAGTGTGTTGGAACTGGCATGTTTTAAAATACTTTGTGCATTGTGTCTTCTTGTGGTTTTTATGCTTATTTTTTGTAAGCAATCCTGTGAGCTCTTTGTCCTAAAAGATATGATGCTAATATCTAAAACAATCAAACAAATAAAATAATTATGTGTGCATTGCAACATAGCTAGAGGTATTGCTTTTGATACAAGTTTCTTTCTTTCTTTTTCATTTCATTTCATTTCTATACCACTTTATATTTTTAAGAAAAATCTCAAAGCGGTTTACAGAATATTAAAACATCAATATAACATCAATAAAAAAGCAACATAATTAACAGAAAACTAAAATATTGTCTTAAAGATTTCAGAATAAAACATTACAAAGGAGGTCAACTACAGAATGGATATTTAACACAAAGTTAACAAAATACGTAAACATTTCAAATAAATACATTGCTAAGTGAATGTTGGGGAAGGGCCGTAGCTCAGTGGTCGAACACCTGCTTTTCGTGCAGAAGGCCCAATTCCTGGTGTCTCCAGGTGGAGCTGAGAGAGATTCCTGCCTTAAACCCTGGAGAGCCGCTTCTAGTCAGTGTAGACAGTCCTGACCCATATGGACCCAGTGGTCTGACTTGGGTAAGGCAACTTCCGTAACAGGAAGTGGAGTGGACTAGATGTTGGTTTGAGCATTCAGGAAAGGGACCGGTTAGGTAAGCCAAACTTGGCACACGCTCATAGCTTCATGGCCTTTTTTGTGCATTGCAAAAAAACCATGGGTGAGTTTTCTAACTGACAAAATATATATGAATGCAACATTGGTGGCGAGCCCTCCGTTTGTTTGGACAAGACATGAATGTATAGTTCACACAAACAACTTTAGTTTTTAAACCCTATATGAATAAATAATCACTGCTGAAACCTGCTTTGTTTATGCAAAACTAACCCTAAACCACTCTTACGAGAAAAACCATTTGCCACGCAAGCCTTCCCATATCTGCGGAAGGTACAGCAGGAAATTCTGAGAGTTATTTGGGCAGCAGCAATGCAGACCAGCAGGACCAATGTGGAAATTGGACTGTTTTTCTTCTAAGCAAGCATTTTGTTCCCTTTTAAAAATTAAAACGGAGGGGTGTTGCGCAGTATTTAACCAAAATCACATTTGGTTAATGTTATCATTAATCAGATATGACAGAAAAGGTTTGTTACAAAGCTGAATAGATTGCATCAGATAATGTACTTTCTGTTGCTAATGAATTAAAGTGAAGGCAAAGCTGACTGTTAAAATGGGTGGCAGTTGTGATTAGTCACCAATTCCACACCTACACTTACCCACTTTTCAGAAAGCCTAGATAGTTAGCAACAGTCATTTGGCTTTTAGATTTCTCTACTGTCTGTCATCTTTTATCCCAGTATTATTTGATTTTACATGGAAAATGACAGAAATGTTTTTTGTGCTGAGCTTCTTGTAAAAAACAAAACAAAACAAAACACCCACCCACCCTAAGTTGCAGCCCCCCACGCATTTACTCCTGAAGGGTACTAGTGCATTCAGCAGGGTGGCCCCAAGATCAGAAAGAACGCTATAAATTTTTGGCATGGTTACTTGACACTGAGAAATATGAAGTGTAATAGAAACAGTAAAAGAAGAAGAAGATTCAAGTTGATGCTAGAGCACTGAAATTCAGGATCTGTCTGCTATTGTAGTGGCTGGAAAGGAGTTTTTCCAGGCCAGATTGACTAGTGAGTCTGCAGTGGGGGGGAGCCTTCCCTTCAAGTGAGTGACTTCATTTGTTGTGTGGGGATGTGCACAAATTAATAGCTTTTAAGAGACTTGAAGGCAATATGGAAGACATGTCATGGCATAAACATTGCATTTTGTATGTCTCAGCACTGTCTCTAAATATTTTTTAATGAGGTGCTGGAAAAGCTGGATGAAACTCAAAGGAGGAGGGCTAGACTGTTGGAATGGTTTCACACACAGTTTGCTTCTACTGTTAAGAGTAGTCACATGAGTTTTTTGGAAAATTCTGAATTGGAAAATTTTTCTGTGCAAATTGGTAATCTGCATAGGGTAAGATGCCTCAGAAAGTTTTCAGTTTGCATTGAAGAATGATCTGATTTAGCATATTTACTGTACATACATTTAGTAAACAACCCTAAAAACATGAAACATTTTTCTTGCAATCAGAAGACTTTCATTGTTACTAATGAACTTATAAGAGGGAAATTTGCTCATTTATCCCTTTTTTAAAAAAGAAAAAGATGAGGGAGTGCAAAGCAGGAGTTATATTAACTCAGAACCAATCTTGTCAAGTTTCTCCACACTTGGACATTAACTATTGAAAGCAATTTGAATTAGGACACTTGAGTTAAAACAGATTTTTCCCATGTGGGAACCTCCCCAACTCCTTTATGTTGTACATTTTTCAAGGTACCAAAGCCAATTGGGAGTAATGGTAACGCAGATTGTGCTTCCATTACTGCAGCATCTTCTTTTTGCTTCTGGTATGTTGTGTAAGCTAATTTGCAAAGGGACCTTTTGGAATTATCCGACTTTGTGGCAGGGAAAGTAGGGGTTGCGTTGATTCTTTCTGTGTATCTGGACCAACTATGTGTTAACAAATTGCTTTGAATTTGTTAAAGTCCTATACTGTATTCAAATGGCATGTTCTGAAGCAGGAATTGGCCACCTTTCGGATTCTGAGTGCTGTGGGTGCCAGTCACAAAATGACTGCCCTGGAGGGGCACGGCACAACACAGAGTTAGAGAGTACAGTCGCTGTTGCCCCCGCCCCCAACAAGACAAGCTCAAGCTTACCATGAGAAGTCAACTCTGACCTGCTCTACCTGATTGCAGAGATGCAACTTTTAAAGGCACAAGAATCCTGTTTCCTCCAATATCAACCCTAAGCCAAATATTAGAGTTATGAGTTTGAGCCCTGCCTTGCGGAAAAGATTCCTGCATTGCAGGGAGTTGGACTAGATGACCCCTGGGGTCCCTTCCAACTCTACAGTTCTGTGATTCTATGATCTTGTACCCACTTAAGTGGGGCAAGCCTCACTAAACACAATAGACTTGCTTCTGTGTAGACATGCATACCATTGTACCCCAAGTTAATTATACAGTGAATTCTTAATGGTTTCCTGGGTTTCCATATTAATTGTGTAGTGGAATTCACAGAAAAAAATTTCTACGGAGTACTAAATCACAACTGAACCCACCACAGGAAAGATCACAGCTTTGACTTCACTCATTGGCTAAATACACTGACAACAGTTGGCAGACTGGTTCGTTTAACAGAAATCACTTAGAAGGATCCCTCTACATTTTGTTTCCTAACTTTCTAAGCGGGCTAGATACTTTTAAAAATTAAAATGGAAGCTCAGAGCCTCGGCCCCCTGCCAAGGGGCATCATTGAAGTTCTCCATGGGTGCCATGTCGCCTGTGGGTGCTATGTTGGCCATTCCTGCTCTGAAGGATTCATTGCTGATGTAGACCTTGGTAGGGTTGCCATATCTTGAAGAGCAAAAACGAGGACAACCTGAGCCACTTGCGCCCGAGTCAAAAGAAAAAAAACAAGTTAACAAATAAATGCTCCCAAATCCTGAAAATTTACTTTAAAATGTAAAAATCTTCCCGGATGGGCATGTTGGCTCCCCAAAAGAGGATGTGTCTGGGATTTTCCAGACATATGGCAACCCTAACCTTGGGCTTCCTGGTGCCTTCCAGCTGAACATAGTAAGCTAGGAGGTACTGAGAACTCAATTTGCCAAATTTCCCAGACGTAATCTGAGCATGTTTGAAAGATACTGGCAGTGTTTAGGTCTTAGAAATGAGGGCTGTGCTACGACTGCAAGGGTTGTACATCAGCTGTCCTGCCTCAGTCCCTTTTTGGGAAATGAGAGGGGACTAGTGTCACAAGGATAGTCTGGCAGTAGGAGGAGCTAATCCCACCTGAGGCAATTTACATGCTGGGCCTGAAATTTGGGGAAATTCAGGCCCAGTTCCCATTTCTCAGAATATGCGGATCTGTTAGTGAACTCCCTTTTTCACAAAGTGCCCGTCTGTGAATGTTGAAGCATCATCTGTCAAATAGCCAACTTCTTCCTGAATCATTAAATAAGTTTGTAGGCTATGGCAGAAAGTATTTGTGACCTAGATACAAATCCTACCTTGGCCATGCAAGTAGCTTTAACGTTGAAAACATGTATGATTTTCTTCTTGTTTGTACAGTAGAGCAAACTTTTTTCTTTTTCTTTTTTGCAGGCTTAGTTAAGTAAGAATGTATTCAGCCTTTGTGATTCCAGGAACATTAAAATGAATTAAAACCACATTCCCTCTCCACATTCATTCAGTTTTTTATTATTCCTACATAACCACCTCCTCGTTCTTCTTCTGTTTGGTGATTGTGTGGTGAATTCACTGGAAATTAATACTTTTTGGAGAGGCTGGCTGCAGTATCTGATCTTCTAAATATTGGGCTGTACCCATCTAGGTTCTACTTAGAGTACACCCATTGAAATTAACAGATGCCAGTTGTATATTAATTTCAGTGGATTTCCTTTGAGCATGACTAACGTTGAAGACAACCCATTCTCACTATTGGGTTGAGATGCTTATAATTGTATCATTAGGAGATTTCAAAGCATGAGTTGAAACGGGGCCAGAAGATGGCAAGTAGTGACATTCATGCATAATATTACAATTCCTGGTTTTGCATTTCATCAATAATAAATAAAACTATATTAAGAGATGTTTGCCTGGTCACTGTTAATAATGTCGTTATTATGTTAGACATTCTCCCACCATGTTTGTTGTGAGCCTTTCTGACCAAACTAAGCCCCATAAAGCAAAATATACACCAGAAGGCTTAGTTTGGTCAGAATCGAGTCTATACTTCCAGAGTTAATGCTAAATACATTACTTCTAATAAATGAGCCACCATAGCCTGTAGAGATTTTTGTGAAAATTTGTGTCCTGGACTTTTTAGACTCATCCACCCTTGTATTATCTGAAACCAAAGGGAACATTGGTTTGCCAGATGTGAAAAATATTGGCATTATTTTCAGCTCTCCTCCCCCACTATATGTCCAAACCAGGCACCATGGTTTGTTTCACTCTCAACAAACCATGATCTGTAGCCAAGGCGTATTCTTGGCTTACTGATTTGTAGTTTGTTGGAGAGAAACAAATTATTATCCCTAGTTCTGATGTTTCTGTTTTAACTATCTGTGCTTTTATCTCCTTTTTTTATCTTGTGAACTACCCTGATATCTTTTGATGAAAGACAGTATGCAAATGTCATAAATAAAATACATAGATAGATAGATAGATAGATAGATAGATAGATAGATAGAATGATGGAATGCTGAGTTGGGGATGGGGGTTGGTTTGCTCTGAACGTTAGCTGAAGGAGAAAAATATCTCAGCTAGGTGTGTTCACAATAAAGCATTAAGTATGGTTTACCATCATGTGGGAAGTGAGCCAGTATCTCAAAAAGCCACCTATGCTGATAGTTTTGGATTTAAGCCAATTAATTTACTGTACTGAGATCTATGGGTATACAGTGGTGTACAAATGTAATAAATAAATCAATACATAATCTGCGGACCAGTAATCTTAGGCTGGATTCTAGTTAAGTCTTTCTGGTGCAAGCCAGGGAGACGGTGTGCTCTGTGAGTGCCCAGAATCTATTCCATTATGATTGCAGAGTTAGCACTTTTCATTGGGCCCAGTGATTCATTTCCTGACAGCAGAGCCTTTGCTTTGGTTTCTGTGTGCAGATTTGTTCTAGAAGAATGAATGAGAAAAGCCTGATGGATCAGTCTCTGCAGTTGTTTCCTCGTGTGCGAAGCCCCCTCACCCTTACCTTACCCCCTTTTTGAAGGAGACAATAGCAAATGCCCTAGATGCTATTTACAAGTATAACGCAACAGCTGTGAGGAAGCCGTCAAGGAGAAACCATCTAGGACTGAATATTGTGGCATTATGTTTGATAAGGAGTCAGTCAATTTCTCTCATTCTTGTCTATTCTCCAGTATCCTGGGTAGACATTTTCCCCAGCCCTGCTACTTGAAAACCTTAAAAGGAGATGCTAGGGATTGAAACCGGAAACTTCCATATGCAAAAATATACATCACTGAACCATGATTCGCTCTGAAAACATTCAACAAAGCTATGTTTCTCCCCAAAGGCCATATGCTACCTTATCCAGCTTTCCCCAAATTTAGCTCCCCTGATTAATTTAATTCTTTAATGGTACTGCATGATTGCAACAAAATCTCTAAACAACTTACAATCAATTTTAAAATTATAAATAAAAACAGTTAAAAGCAATTAATTATAAACATTTTAAAAAAGAAATTGAAATAAGCAATAAACAAAAAAGAGATGATAACACACCTGTGTCTGGATAGGCTTTCCTGAACAAAAATGTTGTAAGCAGGTGCTGAAAAGGATACAGTGAAAATGCCTGATGTCAATAGGCAGGGAGTTCCAAAGTGTTGGAACAAGTATTGTGGGGCTTCTGTTCTGCGGAATGGACACTGTTACAAAGTGGTCAAGCAGGCACATACAGGACAAGGTGATTCCTCAAGTAAAATGGTCTCAAGCTGTTTAGGGCTTTATATACAGCAAATGGGTAACCAGCGCAGATCTTTGAACAGAGGTGTTATATGTAGACATGGTCTTGCTCTGCTCAGCATCTTGGGTTGCAGCATTCTGCACTAACTGCAGTTGCTGGATCATTTAATGATGCTGTTATTTATTCATTGTAGATGTTGTTGGGTTGTGTTTGTGTGTGTGTGATTGCAGATGTTGGATTGCAACTCTCATTATTCCTGTCTATTGGCCACACACCTGGGGATGATCATGGGGCTGGAACAACTCCTCTGTGAGGAATGTTCACAACATCTGGGGCTTTTTAGCTTAGAAAAACTGTGAGGAAGAGGAGAGACACAGTGGAAGAGCATAAAGTATGCATGCTGTGAGTCAGGGAGGAGGCTGTCTTGCATAATACTGGAACCAGTGTCATCTAATTAAGCTGATTGTTCGATTAATGTCTTACTTCACACAGCACGTAGTTACTCTATGAAATCCCATACAGGATATAACGAGGGCTGCCAAATTGGGCAGCTTTGAAGAGAGAGTAGAGAAATTCATGTAGGATCAGGCTATCAGAGGCTGCTGGTTATGATGGCTACACATTACCTCCAAGGTCAGAGTCAGCTGGGGAGCAGTGATTGAGGTCATGGCCTGCTTATGGGCTTTCCATAGATGCATCTGGTTGGCCACTGGGAGAAACAAAAGGATGTTGGACTAGGTGGGCCTCAGATCTAGTCAGGCTCTTGTTATGTTCTTAGTTGTGCTTAGAGGCAAGTATCTCAGAATAAATGACTGCAAAGCCTTTTCTCATAAATTGCTCTAGAGCAATTGATTTCAGATTACGATAAGAGAGGAGATTCTTCCGGGATGTTTGCCAGTTCTCTGTAAACAATATTTCAAAGAGGGTGATCATTGTGAGAGAAGGCTAGGCCCCAGTTATTTGTGGTTTTGAGGAATGAGAGGCTTATTGTAGCAAGGCATTGGCAAATTGCGACTGATCTCCATTTCCCTCTAAAATTTGGAGTGGGAGCTAGTGTGGATATGGCACCTTCAGAGATTTTCCTGCTGTGGAATATCACAACATCTGCTTCTGTGATTTGGTGGGGAGGAATGCCTTTTGCAATTTCTAATAATAAAACTAGCAGTGTAATCTTTGGTGAGTTCCCACTTTAAGTATTACATGTGAAGTGCTTTGAAATATTGGCTAAGATTCTGCATGTATGGCCTTGGGAATGGTCTACTCCTTCATTTGTTAAATGAGGAGTATATCAGCTCCCGGTAAAAAACAACAACATGGCCTGTAAGGCCTCTTTGATAGGTCTTTCATCATCTTTTCTTCCCCACCTGGAGTATGATATTGCCCTCAAAACTGTGAAACAGAGGTTATGGGATATTGCCTTTAGTGATTTATGATCTCGCTCACATGTGACCTGTGGCCCATCTGTGTCATGAATCCAATATCAGCAGGGTTTTTTGTTATCTCCCTACTTTAAGAATTTGACCGTATTTACCAAGATTCTTGGGGGGAAGCCATGACTTTTAAAGTGGTACACAAATGCTTAAGTGGTATGCTTTCAAACTGCTAGGTTGGCAGGAGCTGGGACCAAGCAACGGGTGCTCACCCCATCGCAAGGATTTGAACCGCCAACCTTCTGATCGGCAGGGCCAAGAGGCTCAGTGGTTTAGACCACAGCGCCACCCGTGTCCCTAGACAGGTTAGACAGCATCTAATCAATCCTAAACAACCTGGAATTGCTGACTCTTTTCTTGTCAGGGTTCTCCTTGAGGATAAGATTGATACTATTAAACTGGCTGTAACAAAATTCCTCTCAGAGGCAGTAAAAATCAGAAATCAGTATGTACAGGCTAAAGCTGCTCTGTTGGCCAGCAAGGTCAATCTTACATCTTAACAACTGTTGATATATACTATTGTTGTACTGTGTACTGTGGGTCTATAGACCACAATAAAGCTTTGTGTGTGTATTACACCACTCTCGTGAGTAGACCACTAAGCTGAGTTACTACTAGGGTGAGATACAGTAGCTGCACTAATATTCACATTGTTTTGCAAAATGAAAGCTTCTGCAAAACTGGAATTCCGTAGGAGTTTATGCCCTGTAGACATGCTATAGAACATGCAGGCTGTCTGGGTCAAGGAAGGGAGAATATGGCTCTGTTTCCTCTCCACCTTAATTTTGATAGGCCAGAAACCCCCCCCCCCCACGTTTTCATATTTATAGTGATTTTTCTTAAGTGCCCAGGGTATATTTACAACAACCATTGAAGCAGGCCAGTTCATTTGCTTGGCCACTGTACTTCTCTACCTCTAAGGTCAAAACTGCACCTTGATTACCATCACAGCAATCTTGATTCTTAACGCATTGTATTTTCGTTACATCATTTCTCCCACCATTGCTTTATAGATCTAGGCAGATCTAAGCCCAGGCAGATTATTGCATTTTCCAAAGCATTAATATGATTCTGAAAATATGTATTATTAAAACAGGTAACAGAGAAATTTGAAATTCCACACTCCATCCCTGTCTTTATTTGAATTGATGCACTTATAAATCCTTATTGCAAGCTTTCAAGTTTATTGATAGTCCTAATCCTTAAACATAAAAGCAGCCTAGCAAAATGGTATCCTCATTCCTTCCTAAGATGTCACGCTGCTACCGCAGGTTAGCTGGTTCTTTACATCTGTTTTTTCCCTCTGAGAGCTTGAGGTAACCATTTTGTGAGTTTATACACAGCATAGGCTGTAGCTCAGCAGAGATTGATTACATGTGCAATGATTCCAATGTAATAATCAAATAAATTAAAAAATTGTCCAGTAGCACCTTAGAGACCAACTATGTTTCTTCTGGGTATAAGCTTTCGTGTGCATGCACACTTCTTCAGATAACAGAAAGCTTATACCCAGAACAAACTTAGTTGGTCTCTAAGGTGCTACTGGGACAATTTTTCAATTAATTAATTAATTTTGACTGTGCCAGACCAACACAGCTACCTACCTGAAGGTAATAATCATCACAGAACTTCTTGTCTACTACACATTACCCTATTAGACCCTGTTGGACACATTTGCCTAAGTTATTAGAGAGCTGGATTCAAAACCTATTTAGATCAACTGGATGGATGCTGGCAAGGGCTGATGGGAGGGAGTTGAAGTCCAACACCATTGCTCTGACTTAAGGTGCCTTGATAAGTAACAATAACCTGAAAGAACATAGTTGTCTTTTAAAATAACAAGAATAATAACTGAATGCACATTCGTCAGCCAGCATAGATTTTGGCCAGATTAATTTATTACATAAAAACCAAAGCAAAAAGACAAAGGCCAAAATACCGTATTTTTCCCTCTATAACACGCAGATTTTTTCTCCTAAAAAGTAAGGGGAAATGTCTGTGCGGGTTATAGAGCGAATGTGTGGTCCCTGGAGCCGTTTGTCCCAAGTGCATGGCAAAAATCAGGCAAAAATCATATTGTGCCGTCACGGAGGAGAGGAGGCTGCTGCTTTCCTGCATTCTGCCTCAGGGTCTTACTGCCCACTCTGTTCTGTTTCGGTTGCTGTTTGCTCATACGGAACAAAGAGCAGTGAAATCCCCTCCCCTCCAGGCAACCCCTCCCCTCCAGGCAAGTAGAGAGGAAAGCAGAGCGTCCGCTCCGGTGCTGCTGCTGCTGCGTCTGGGGACTCGGCAGGCAGCGGAAAACATGCAGATGAGAGAGAGAGAGAGAGAGAGAGAGAGGGCTGGCTTGAGTGGGTGGGTGGACTTTTGCCTTCCTTCCTCCCCCCTTTAAACCCCTCTCCTGCATTCTTAGCCAGTTGCTTCTCCGCACACCCCTCTCGTGCTCCTTGTCCCTTCTATATTTTTCCTTCCCTCCCCACTTAAAACGTGGTTACAAAGCATGGATCCACATGGATCCTCAGGATCTTTGCATTGGGTCATCCCAAATTCACCATCAGATCACATAGCAATGATCTGATGCAAAAACAGGGCTGCAATGGTGCAAAAACGTGGTTACAAAGCATGGATCCACATGGATCCTCAGGATCTTTGCATTGGGTCACCTCAAATTCACCATCAGATCACATAGCATGTCCATGGCTACAGCCTGCCCCCCAAATATCACGTACCCACTGTTGCCTGGGGCTGCAATGGTGCAAAAACGTGGTTACAAAGCATGGATCCACATGGATCCTCAGGATCTTTGCATTGGGTCAGCCCAAATTCACCATCAGAGCACATAGCATGTCCATGGCTACAGCCTGCCCCCCAAAAATCACGCACCCACTGTTGCCTGGGGCTGCAGTGGTGCAGAAATGTGGTTACAAAGCATGGATCTACATGGATCCTCAGGATCTTTGCATTGGGTCACCCCAAATTCACCATCAGATCACATAGCATGTCCATGGCTACAGCCTGCCCCCCCAAAATCACGCACCCACTGTTGCCTGGGGCTGCAATGGTGCAAAAACGTGGCTACAAAGCATGGATCCACATGGATCCTCAGGATCTTTGCATTGGGTCAGCCCAAATTCACCATTAGAGCACATAGCATGTCCATGGCTATAGCCTGCCCCCCAAAAATCACACACCCACTGTTGCCTGGGGCTGCAATGGTGCAAAAACGTGGTTACAAAGCATGGATCCACAGGGATTCTCAGGATTTTTGCATTGGGTCACCCCAAATTCACCATCAGATCACATGTCTGTGGCCACAGCATGAAGCACAAAAATGATACATCCACTGTTTCATTCAGAATGTTTTTTCCCTTGTTTTCCTCCTCTAAAAACGATGTGCGTGTTATGGTCAGGTGCGTGTTATAGAGCGAAAAATACGGTAGCTTCCAACTGGAGCCCATTTTTTGAATACTGCGAATACAGTTCAATGCATTGTTTTGAACTTGAACGTAAGTTGACTTAAAAAAATCAGGATAAAATATGTATGTTGTAGTTGTGCAATGTTTTTTTGTTATTTATGTTATAAAGTGTGATTTAAAAACAAAGATGCAAAGAATTGACAGGTGTAGGGAACATGAAATGTGATTTAATTTGATAAATTGGTCTCTGAGTAAGTTGGTTTGTAGTGCTTTTCACCCACTTGCAAATATGGTTGGCACTTTTAAAACATCTGCCATATAGCTTCCTTTGCAAGTTTTAAGCCTATGTAAGAGAGCATTTGCAAAAAAGGCAGTAGAGTAAACTAAATTCCTCCTGTAATGACCAACAGAACCGTTGTCTCTTGTACTGGGACTTCTCGAGATTGGCTGAGGACTCCTGCAAAAGAAAGTCCTTGAACCCCAGATTTCATAGTGCTGTTTTCTCCCTTTGCCTGGAAGATAAGGAAGCCTTGAGGTTGGTGCCATAGTGGCGTGAGAAAGGGCCAGCTAACAGCCCCCAGAGACAGAGACCTTCTGTGGTCCCATGCTTGTGCTGACAGGCGAGATTTGGCTCAGGCAGTATTTGGAGATAAAGGGAACGGGAGGTGGGGTTTGTGCGGTTGCCACTGTTAATACCCCTGTATGTTAGGCTTAGGGAAGTAATGCTGGCAAATATTTGCATGCGAACACCCAGGGAATCCCAATCGTACTCCGTGTTCTGGAGCCCATGGACTTCAGAAGGGAAAAAAAATGTATTTAAATCAGGCATTAATACTTAATTGAGTTGGGTCCTGCAGACAGGTCTGGGACAATCCTGATAGTCATAAAGACACAGTTTTTCCTGTGACATTTCTGGTCATGACTAAACTGGTGTAAGATCCCATACGAGCATAACCACTGTTGAGATGGACCAAAAAGGATGGGAAAAGACATGTAAGCAATGTACAAATAAATGAATTTCAGTGAAATGGTATTCCATTTTTGCCATTCTCTCTCTGTCCCCACCCTGCCCCAAAGTGCTTGCTTGGAATGAATTTAATGATAGGCTGTAGCTTAGAGGTACAGCGTCTGCCTTCTGTGCATAAGGCCCCAGATTCAATTCTTGGCAACTCCCACTAGTACTGGATATGCCCCCTGCCTGAAACTCTGGAGAGCTGCTGCCAGTCAGTGTGGGCAAAGCTGACCTAGATGAACCAATAGTCTGAGCCTGGATAAAGCAGCTTTCTATGTTTTGGCAAGAGGGGCATTAGACTGGTGAGGGAACTTCTCTGTTTGGTCTAGCTGATCACTGAGGAGATATGAATGTTCACTCTTTGGTGGCAGGCTGCTGTAGGAAGATACGGAGGCTTGTTTGACTGTTCGTAAACATGCATGGTAAGCAGCTCAGAAGGGGTACTTGATAAGGCCACAAGAGGCATTGGGGCCAACTCATTTGTTCTGAGCCACAGTTGCCTATGAGAAGGAGCCAGTGTGTTTTGCAAAAGAGAAGACCAACATGCTGTTGCAGTTCTGTGCCCCTTCCCCAATTTGAGGTTATCTACACTGGAGGTTGCTGGAGCACCAGAATGGTTAGGCACCCTGTAGAGTCAGCAATTAATTTTAAGCAGGGGTCATACATGGAATTGAAGTGTCAGCCACATGAGCTCTGTTCAATAAATTGTTCATTGGTTTAACTGAAACAAAGGCTTTGGTGGAGTGCTTTTTTCATAGTTCAGCTTGGTTTCTTACCTCAGGACACAGATGGCTCTTTAACCCTGTTTTTCAAGGGGGAAGAGCTCTTGTGGCTCTGCAGCCATCACAGTTGCTTCCTGGGCTTGTGGAAAGGTGAGGGGCTCAGGTGTATAAGGAAGGAATTCTGAGGTTTAGAAATGGACAGCCTGCCCCAAGCTCCGGCTCTCCAGGTGGCCATTGTGTCAGGGTTAATGCTAGTGCAGGTGTCACAGTTTTATGTCCACCCAGTAGCATAGGACAAAGGACACGATGCATCTGCAGAAATGAGAGATAGCACAGCAACACCAACAGTGTTAGGTTGGGACTTTTTAGTTTGTGAGGAAAAGGAAGTGAGCATTGGTGGCAGGGAATAATATTTTTTTTCTCCTCCTCTTTCAAGATTCCTGAATTGCAGGGGGTTGGACTAGATGACCCTCGTGGTCCCTTCCAGCTCTACAATTTTATGATTCTAAGTACTAGAACTCAGGCTTACCCAGTGAGGCTGACAGGTGGCATAGTCAGGACAGACGAAAGTGCTTACTGTTGTTCGTAGTTTAAATCCTGATTGCAAGTTCAGGTAATCTGAATTTTTCCATAAAACAATCGTCATTAGGTTTTCTTATTTTGGCTGTTAACTTTGCTAATTCCATGTAGTCCAACGCTTTACTTATCCATTCTGCTTTGGTGGGAACTTCTTCTTTCTTCCATTCTTGTACATAGAGAATCCTAGCTGTTGTTACATACATAAACAGTTTAATCATCTGTTTTGGAACTGTTGTCCCTATAATCCCTAAGAGAAAAGTTCCAGGGTTGTTGTTTTTTGTATAATCACTTTAAATGTCTTTTTTTATCTCATCATATATCATTTCCCAAAGTACCCTCGCTTTGTTACAAGTCCACCACATATGAAAAAAGATCAATCTACTTGTTCACACTTCCAGCGATTATTAGGAACCACCTTACACATTTTAGACAATTTGTTAGGTGTTAGATACCATATATACATCATTTTCATATAGTTTTCTTTTAAGGCACAGCAAGCAGTAAATTTCCCATGATAGCAAGCAAACAGTCCCCTGATCTGATCGGGGTCCCATGTAGCTGCTTTACCCTCAAAATTAAAGTGGTCAGTTCAAGCACATCTTAAACTGGTGCCCTCCAGATGTTGTTGAACTACAACTCCCATCTTTCTTCTTTTTCTTCTTTGGCCATCACTCATAGCCGAGTAAGGTTGTCTTCCATGAACACGGTCTTAACCGTGAGTCCGTAACTGACTGTGGAGGCCAACTCTGGAGCCACACATACTTTAACAGTGGGGAGACAGGAGTTGATCATGATGAGGGTTTGCCAAACGTGTCTTCTTCTTAGCTCGTTTCTCCTTTTCGCCCTGAGTTTGTGCTTCTTCAAAGTCCATGTCACCTTTGGAGCGCTCACAAGCCAGTGTTTTCCAGTTACCAGTGCTTATATATTTTTTAAGATTTGCATTGAGAGCATCTTTAAACCTCTTTTATTGTCCACCGGTATTTCGCTTTCCATTCTTAAGTTGGGAATAGAGTAGTTGTTTTGGAAGACAAAGGCATCTGAACAACATGACCAGTCAACAAGTTGATGTTGAAGAATCATTGCTTTGACACTGGTGAGCTTTGCTTCTTTCAGCACACTGTCATTTGTTCACCTGTCTTCCCAAGTGATGTGTGCATTTTTTTTGGAGACACTGTTAATGGAATATTTCAAGGAGTTGGTGTTTATAAATGGTCTATGTTTCATAAGCGTGCAGTAAAGTTGGTAGTACAATAGCTTTATTAACAAGCATTTTGGTTTCCCTGCGAATGTCCCAGTCCTCAAACACTCTGTGCTTCAATCGGGAGAAAGCTGCACACACAGAGCTCAAGGTGATGCTGGATTTCAGCATCAGTATCAGCCCTTGTGGAAAGAGAACTGTCCAGGTAGGAAAGGTGATTGACATTTTCCAATTCCCATCATCTGTTGCCATTGGTCACACTGGCATCCCCGGGTTGGGGAGGCTGCAATAAACCATCACATGGAGTTAATGGCTCTGACCTAAGTGTCACTTAATGGAAATGTTTTGTGATATCAAATCTATAACCACCGCAGGCAAACTGTTGTAAACAGAATGGAGTCTTCTGCTTCTTCTTGCCCCTTGAATTTCATAGCTGGTTAGAGTCTCCCATCTCTTGGTCCAGACTTTATCTTCTCAGTTGTGACATTCCCAGTTTTATTTGTCTTTGGGTTCCAGCCAAATCAATTAAAGGACATATATTTATGGACAAAAGAACAGCTACTTTTAAAGTCGTTTTCTAAGGTTAAAAATTCCTGTCTAATGCAGCCTTTTGGAGTGTACCACAAGCTAGTCACAAAAAATAAAATAACCTTGTTTATTAGCTTCTACAAGAAATAAAGTGGCTTGTTAACGATGCTTGCCCCAGTTGTGATTAAGTGGTTGATCAATGGGTCTTTTTCTGTGTGGTGGACCACTTTGACTGATAGGCTGGGTCACTCCATGACCCCCCCTCCCATGGACTGTAAATGATCCTCCTTAATTAACCCTCTATTTGAAGCTGCTGAAGGGAACTGACTTTTTTTGAAAACAAGTCTCAAGGTTGGTAGTGCAGTGGTGGTCAGGAGCATGTAAGAGCCCTGCTGGATTGTACCAAAGGCCCATCTAGTCGTGTGTTCTGTCTTCACAATGGCCAACCAGATGTGTAAGGGAAATGCACAAGCTAGTATGAGTACATGTGAATTCAAATCCATTTTGTAATGTAGAGACTGAGATGAATAAAATGCACAATTTAACCAAGCATGACAAGAGCAGAATCAGGAACAGAACATAGCTAGTTGATATTTGTCTAAGAACCTCACAGTGGGATTCTTGGCCTGAGCAAGTATTGGAATGTAGGTCTCTTGTAGCCCAACACGGTACGCACTGAGATACAGCATTTTTGTGTGTGTTTTATTTTAAGAGCCATTGTGGTGTAGCATTGCACTAGAATATGGGACACCAGGGTTCCAATCCCCACCTAACCATGAAGCTGCCTGGGTGACATTGAGCCAGTCACTGTGAGAATAAGATGATAGAATCATAGAACTGTAGTGTTGGAAGATACCCTGAGGGTCATCTACTCCAGCCTTCTGCAGTCCAAATGTGGAAAGGGAGAGCTGGGTATACAATCTTGAACTACTTGGAGGAAAACTATGCATGCTCCTACCCCTTATGCAAACAGATACAGAGTCATGAGTATGTGGTGGGGTTTTTTGCATGCCTGAGTATGTACCACCTCACACTTAAGAGGCTTTGTTTCTGGCTCCTCGTATTCCTATTAATTCTGGTCCTTGGTGTATGCTTATCTTCTCCTATAACGGTTACAATTTTTCCCATTTCCAGGTCCACAGAGCAAAGTGTCCCGATGCCATCCTAATGAACACAGCTGCCTGGGCACTGACCTTTGCATCCACATGTCCAAGCTATGCAATGGCAAACGCGACTGTGTGGATGGTTCAGATGAAGGGCCCCATTGCCAAGGTAAGCGGTTTCCCTGTCTCACCTGATGCTGTGCAGAAGCTGTTACTGGTGGAGGAGCCCTGGGTGCAGCAAAGGCCAGTGTCATCCAGGGTATAGTCTGAAGGTACACTTAGCCACAGTTTAGTATATTTGGACTTGGGTGGATGGGAGCCCCATGAATGTTGCCTTGGTTTCCTTGATAGAAAAGAAGTTAGAGATGAATGCAGGCGCTGCTGGGAGCAAAGGGTGTGTGTGGATTCTACTGACTGGAGTGCTGAATGCTGAACAGCTGAATTGCCATTTTACAGCAAAAGGACTGTTGCAATCTAGATTGTGTTAATAAGGGAATGATGAGTAAGAGTTGTGGTTGTTAGCGGAATAGCAAGTAATTGCAGAAGCATAATGAACAGGAACTAGATATATTGACAGATGCACTCTAAGGAAAGGTGGGTATAGATTTTAATCAGAACACTAAGCTTAATTTTTGGAATTAATGTTAGTGGGCCATAGGTCTACGAGTTGCAAAGCAGTATAGTGTTAATTTCTCATATTAGTGCCTTACATCTAGCCTACATTTTCTTTATTTTAGTCATTATCAAATAGAAATGTGGTAAATGATTAACAGCCTACAGCAATTAGTTTTCAAGCTGCAGACTGGAACCTCACATTATCTGGTTATTTCATTTTTTTAATGCACTGACCACTGCTTTTTCTGTGCAAAATAGCATTGTGAGGGAGCAATCTTCAGCAGATAAACATCAGAACAGGCACCTTTGTCCTGTCTTCCATTGCGGCCCCTTGCGAATTCCCCCTCCTCACTGCCTCAGAATTTCATACTCTTGTTTGCAATGCAAATATGGGCCTGGAACCTTAGCTGAGAAGAAAGAGGCTGGGATGGAGATGGGATTGAGCAAAACGCTTGACCAAGAGAACAGTATCTCCTCTCCCTGCCTGCTGCTTTTCCACTTCAAATTGCATCTTTCTGACATCACTTTGACAAGGAGAAACATCAACTGGGGTTTAAAATACTTGAGTTGGCCAGATAAATGACTGCTGGGATCCAATTTCCAACTTCACTTACTGGCTTTGTGGTGACTGCATCTGTTTTTTATGTGCAAAGGGACATACAGTATTAGTTCATAGAATCGTAGAGTTGGAAGGAACTGTGAGCTTCATCTACTCCAACCCCCTGCAATCCAGGAATATGCAGCTGTCCCATACAGGGATTAAACCTGCAACCTAGTTGATCCATTAGTGTCTGCAAGAGCAACCTGGGTGGTTCGGGATATGAGATTTTCAGAAAGATGCATAGTAGGGTGGATATCAGAGCTATGATAATTATTTGAATACTAGGAAAAAAAGCTGATTCCAGATGGTCACTTCTAATTTCTTGATTACATCTTACGCTTTGCGCCAATACTGCTAAAACTAATATAAACAACAAGGTTGACAACATGCAGCCTTGTCTCGTTCCTTTAGTTATTTTACAATTCTCAGTCAGGACATTATTTACTATCAAATTAGCTGACAAATTGTCCTGACTCCTTTTATAGAAGTGTTTCTGCAGTTCATATATTCCAAAACTTTAAACATAAAATTCCAGGAGATGTTGTCAAATGCTTTCTCTGTATCTAAAAACATCAAAGCCACTTGTTTTTCATTTCTCACTTGTAAATCTTCTATTATATCATTATTATATAAAACCCAATAAAAAAGCAAAAAACAAAAACATGATCCATCTTTAATCAGGATGAATTGGAAACAGAAATGTGTTAACCTAATCAGGCGACATCGCAGTAGCTGTGCTTAATCATAACAGGTTTTGAATGAGAGCCAGTAACTTTTGATAGGTGCCACCTCCAAAACCGAGCCTGCCCAACTGAGCAGAGAAATTGCTGGGGGGCTGGTGTGTATTTGTGGGGGGGGGGGCTTTAGGCCCCCATTGTTTATCAGCAGAGTCATTTACTCTGAAAGGCTTACCAGTTCCGTGACTAAGTGGCAGTTCTGATTCTTCCCTTGCAGTTTTTCTCTGCGGTCCTGACTGACTGGGAGGAAATATCTCGAATGTTAGTGTGTGAGTTTCAGTTTCACTTACAGATTTTCACTACTGAAGAACAGGTGTTTGGATTTGGAGCTCTGTGTGTGTGCTTGCACGCTGACACTATGCTAGAGTGCAGCAATAGTGGGGAATGTAGAAGAAATGCTTAAAAAGAGCGTTTTCACCTATCCTTAGGGCTGTGGAGATAAACTTGAAAGTCTCTTGGCAGTGCCTTGAAATCTTCAGAGAGCTTGCTGAATAAGATTTCCAGTGCCTGGGGGTGGGCAGGGCACCAGTGCACAAGTAAAGTAAGTTAAAGAAAACAAGAGATTGTGCAGATCTGCCAAAAGCAAGGCTGGGCATTGATATGAGCCTCTCCTTGTGCCACGGAGAAACATATCTGGACTAGACAGCCAAGTATTGCAGGTGATTACTTTTCCTGTTGGGGTTAAGAAGTGTGCTTTTCGTGTCTGTTCAGATATTGATTGATTGATGGTATTTCCATGCCCCTTTTCATTCAAATAAATCTCAAAGCTGTTTACAAACAATAAGGAACGATAACATTAAAAAGAGCACCACAAATACAGCACAAATCATATAAAATAAGGAAAAAATCATCACTGAAACAGTTGCAATCTATAAAACTATTAACAAAACAGCAACAAAAAGTAAGCTAAACATCACAATTATAGCGAAAGATATATATTATTAACAAATCAATGTAGTGTTAAAATCTATAAAACAATAGCAACAACATTAACAAAATAGCAACTAAAAAAAAGCTAATCACTGTTACGTTCATGCACTCAAACTGAGCTGAGAAAATGCTGGGAGACTGATGTTTTCTGTCTTGGGCCCATTGAGCATCAAAGATGCACATAGCCAGGCTTAATGTTCACATTCAGACTAGACTAGGTTGCAACCAGATCATTACATGTTCTTCAAACAGGATGTAACTGAGAGCAGCTGAGCTTTTCTGGAAAAGCAAACTGTCTCTGTCCTCACAAGTAGTGACTTTAAAGCTTTAGACGGGGAGTTGAAGCTGCCTCTTATAGGTCTGAATGTCACCTAGCTAGCTAATCCCAGGAACAGAGGAAGTTGTGCTTCCCACTGTCACAATAGGTAAGAGAATCCCATAGTAGAGTTCTAAAAGGGTTTTAAGAAGTGTCCTGGTAGATCCCACACTTTGCATGTGGGATCTCAAGGATGGCTCTCAAGGGTGTTTTACCAACCCCACCTGGAGATGCTGGGGATTCAACCTGGAGCCTTCTACATGCATAGTAGATGCTCTATTACCAAGTTATGGCCCATCCCTCCATGAAGTAGGCCCAGAATGTGCTTCTGATAGAGGTGGAGCCCAGAGGTGGAGCCCAGTCGTCTGTGGGGCAGACACAGCTGTTCCGTGCAAGCAATGCAAACCAAGACAGTAACAGGTAAATTAATACCCTGCAGTGCAGATGTGCCCTGAAAAAATCACACCAGAAGTCTTACAATAAAGTTTAGAAATTCCAGGTGTTGACTGTCATTGTTTAGCCCTTCTAAACGCTGCACTTTCATAAACACCGTTTTTCATAGTTGCTTTTCTGTTTTAAGCATGCTCAGCAAGTCAGTGTACTGAGACAAACTATGATCCTGACGGGTTTTTTTGCTGGGGGTGCTTAGGTGAATTAGACATGCATACTGTAATGTAATTGATTAACAAATCTTGGTTCTTAAAACCCTTAACAGCTTGTCGCTCACTGAAACTAACCATGGCATGCTCAGGATGTGTGAGTTGTTGTAATATAACCAATTGGTAATGGGCAAGCTTGAGGAGAACATTTATGGTACTGTAAATAAGCCATATTCAAGAGTGCAGAAATGTGGAAGCTCTGGAGTGCTGTGAAAAGGCAGCCTTTCTATATCTAATTAGGCCAAATGGAAGTTCACCTCAGCTCTGCAAGACTGGGTTCTTGTTCAGCTGAAGTGGTACCTGGAGAGCCACTTTGAGTGATTATGTCTCAACAAGGTGAGGTATGAGCAAGCAGTTTGCCTGCTCACACAGCCTCTTTACTTCCCCCCTTCACATGACAGTTTAAACTAGGAGGTCTCTAATTAACCATAGTTTCCAAGTTTTGTCCAAACTGGGAAACCATGGTTACCAGCTTTGGAACATGTTGCGGTATGATTTATCTGAACAAACTTGGCTATCTGTTTAGAGGTTTTGCCAGGTTTAAGTCCTAGTCTGTTCAGTGAAGCTGCAACTTAAGAAAACCCCAGCACCCCTATTTGTTCACAGTTCATGGGATGGGCAAGGCTGTGTCTATACAGAATTTTATTTTTTAAAAAAAGTAGAGCAAACTTGTAGTTCTTATGAATGTGAAGTTTTCTTGGAAGTATGTAGGTAGTGCCTGCTGAAATCTCAGAAGTCAGCATAACTTAACAAAATCAGAATAAATTATGCAAGATGTATGACAAAGTAATTTATGCAGAACAAGATACATTATGCAAATCTAGGTTGCTAAAAATATAGTTCCTTGTCATGGAATTTGAATTGCCAAGATGCGTAATTAATAATAATAATAATAATAATAATAATAAGTGTGGAATACGCGCAGGCTTGCTGGAAACTACCTTGCAAAAATAAAAATCCTCATATGCTCCAATAGGAAATAGGGCCCTCTTTTAAAAGATGGGTCAGCTTATTGAATTCACTTGTTATTTACAAATGAAGGAAGCTGATTAATTTTTAAGGAGTGCCAGAAGACCTATGTAGTATCTCTTTCATTGAGCTCTGCAGAGCTGCAGGATGTGGATTCTTTAAAGGTTGAGCCTCCTAAGGCTGCATAGAGTTGTGGGCTACCTATTATGTGAAATAGTGGGCTTTCTGTGGTGTTTTTGGGAGGTGCAGTGTTTTTAAATAAGGGACGCTTGTTTAAAACCAGGAATGTCTAGCAGCTCTTGGACAAGCACCCTTCTTTGCTTGCACCGCAGCCTCTATTTTTGGAAGCATTACTTCTTCTCTACAGCATTTCAGGCAATGGAATTGTAAAGCAGTGATAACACTTCTGTGGCTGTCAACAGAAACCTGCCAGAGCCTCTTGCCCCAGGGCAGATCTGTTAAAAGAAAGATGTTTATGCCTGGTCTGTTACATTATCCTAGAGTTGCCTGATGCTGGGTGTCTTCCCCATTCTTTTAAAGCATTTGAGGCTTTATAGTGTGTACTGCAAGAATCTGGGCTGCTCTGACCCCTTCATCTGAGGCCTCTTGCTTTGAGGTCTGTACCTCTCTAAATTAAAATTGGGGTTAGCTGCTGGAGTAAACCAAGGCTGCTTTCATGTCCCCTTCAGGATTTTGTTTTGATGGTTCCTAGATTCATACTGCCAACCACTGCATTAGACATTCATTTCCTTCCCCATATATATATATATATATATATATATATATATATATATATATATTTGCTTTCGTAGATTTTCACGGGTACAGGAATGCAGGTTTTGGTGTCCTCGGGTGTCTTCCATCAAGGGCACTACAGATAAAATTAGCAAAATCCTCCATAAACACAATATCAAAACAGCCTTTTGCACCAACCAAAAAATAGCCAATATCCTCAGAAACCCCAAGGATAAAATCCAGTTGGAAAACCAAGGGATCTATGAAATACCCTGCAAAGTCTGCCCAGCCACGTACATTGGACAAACAAACAGACGAATAAATGCACGTATCGCAGAACACAAGAATGCCGTCAAAAAAGAAGAAAAAACTTCCTCTCTTTTCCAACACATGAAAGAAACAGGACACGAAATTAATTTTGCAGATTCCAAATTGCTCTTTAACACGGAACATCACCACAAGAGAATAATCATGGAAGCCATCGAGATAGAGAAACACCCTCACAACATGAACAAGCGTGACGACACATCCCGCTTGCCAGACATCTGGAAATTAGCCCTCCCCACAAAAACTGACACCAGATCCAGAGGCACACAGAACGCCAACACCAATCAACCACACCAGACCCAAACCCAGACCCTCTCCACAGATGAATTACTGACACCATCCAGTAGCCAATCCATGGTGGCACCTCCGGATGCTGCACCCCCCTGCAATCCCTACACAGATCTGGCTGACACAAGCCACAAAACCACAGCTCGCCCCTATACACGAAGCCAAGCCAAAGCACAACTAAGTGCAATACAGCCATCTTCTCAGGAAAACTCTTCACAAAGTTCAAGAGGTCAAGACACAAAGACTTTAGCAACTAATCCACACCTAATGACCCACCTAAGTGGTACTCAGGATATCACTCAAGAAATCACTCAAGGTATCTCTCAAGTAATTAAGGAACAAAAGAAGAAAAGGCACACTAGCCTGGGAACTTCCTCTCTGCCCAGAACATTGGAGGCTAGACACCACACCCCCTCTACAGTATTTATAGGAACTCAAACATTGAGATCCCGCTCTGTTCCAGTAACAAGAAGCCGAAAGCACCAGCCTGAAGATGACGAGTGAGACCTCGTCGAAACGTCGCCTAGACACCCCAACTTTTACACGGGAAGACACCCGAGGACACCAAAACCTGCATATATATATATATATATATATATATATATATATATATATATAAACACCCAGAATGCCCCGTCCAGATAGGAGCACAGCTTTGCCACCAGTTGAAGCTGATGGAAAGCGCTCTGTACAACCAAGGCCCCATGAGCCTCAAATGATAGAAATGGATACAGAAGTACCCAAAGCTGTGTACTTTCCCTTCTTTTTTTTAGAGCAAATGCAACCCCATCCAGAGCAGGCCACATCCCATACATTCTGTCCAGGCAACTGCCCACTAACAGGGCCTCAGTCTTGTCTGGATTAAGCTTCAGTTTCTTGGCTCTCAACCAGTCCATTACTGACACAAGGCATTGGTCTAGCACATCTGCTGCCACACCTAAAGGAGAAGTGGAACTGTGTGTCAACAGCATATTGATGACAATGTACTCCAAAACTCCAGATGTCTGAATGTAACGCTAAACTGAGATCCAGTAAAAATGAACCTCAGCTGTGCCAAAGCCCTCCTCATAACTGTGCAGAAGGAAGAGAGGAGCAAAGGGAGCATGCAAGCCCTGCATTATTATAGAATTATAGAGTTGGAAGGGTCCTGCAATGCAAGAATCACAATGTGTACCCCCTACCCCCAAATCCAATTTGAAACCAGACCAGGCCCTGCTTAGCTTTGCAAGTGTGCTAGCAGTTTTATTGCTGCACCACTAGAAGGGCTATAGGCAAATGTAGTCATATGGGGTGGTAGCCAATGTACTCATTCCATTTGTGCAAGGATTTATGTTTGTGCAACTCCCCCCTCCCCCAGTATCTCCACTAGGGGAACATCCTTTGATCTAGGTTTACAGTGCTCAAAATTGTGATGTTGAGGGAGAAGTTGTTGTCCAAATGGGCTGCCTGAAGAGGTTAGCTACAGCCCAGGCAACAGTTTTATCATGTGGCAGTCTCTTTATTTGATTTATTTATTCGTTTCAGGATTTATGGAATGCATTTGTTGAAAGTTATTAAAAAGCAGGATAAAACTATTTTAAATAAATACATTTCTGCTAACAGATTGTCAAAATGTTGTACAAACCAGAGGGTTTGTCTGAGGCAGCCTGGTAGCAGAAATAACTACTGCCTTTTGGAGAGGTTGAGGTATTTTAAGCAGCTTAGTTTTACAGTCCCCTTAGCTGTTTGGCTTCAACTTTAACACAGAAGGGTAAAGAGCTATTGTTCCTTCAGCATAGTTGTACAAACAGCTCCAAAGCCTATTTCTGAATCCTGTTTCTTAAACATGAATACAGGGTTTAATAAGCTGCATGGTCATAACAACTTGTTTACAGGTTTTATTGGATTTGTCGAGGGAAGGAGGAAAACGATGCTTGGAAGGATATTAATTTCAGATTCTTATGTCTACAGTAAATGTGACAGAATTATGTTAACAAGTTGCAGTAGGTGATGTTGGGCTCAGGCCTGATGTTTGTACTGTAGTTTGTATTTCATCCCTTGTGATTTTAGAAAGAAACTACTGCCCATAGTTTGATCTCTTCCCCTCAGATTGACAATCTTTTCCCTCAAAAACCCTTCAGAATTAGAATATAACATCTTTGTTTCTCTCCTCTCACCACTGCCAGTACATCCCAGTGTATATTGTTATTGCATTTTATTATGTGAGATACATGAGGGGGAGAGAGAGAGATTGATTGATTTGTCTAGGTCCTAGGCCATCTGCTGATCTTCACTGCTAAGGTAGGGATTTGAACTGGGCTCTTGTATCCCCAAAATGAGGCCTGCAAAGCAGTTGCACCCAATTCAACGTTGATTGTGCTAGCAACTCTACTACTGCTAAGCATCTGTGAGAGACGAACTGTAAAGGAAGCACTTCAGTCAGGGTTATGTGCCAAGTAAGAATTTTATGAGATAAAGTGTTATTTGCATCAGTATGCTTAATTCATGCTGATTACAAGGCTTTTGGCATTAGCAGTCTAGGATTTATGAGCAGGGATGAGTAATTTGTGTATTCTTTGCTGCTGCTTTTCAGTAAAGTTCAAAACATCATTGAGAGGAAAATTAAAGCAAGGAGCAGGGAGGAGTGCATAGCCTGCTCTGGAAATGTGTGCTCATATAGACATTAGCGAAAAGGAGGGCTGGCACTATGCATTTTTCAAAATGCCTCTCCCCCCTGCAGAGGGGACTCTTTCTTTTGCAGAAAGCAGAAAAGAGATCTCTGATATACTCTTGTGTGACTTGGTTGTAGAAACATGAACAGCTTTGTAGTGGAAGAATGGGGAATGTACCTAAAGATGGTATGAACGATGCAGAGGCAAAGTATTCACTTCACAATAACTGTAGCAGGAGTGCCTGTGTGAACAATGCCCTCAGACATATTAACATGTCCATAAATGAAGGCCAAGAAAATTACTGCTGCAAATTATGCAAGCTTGAACCTCTTCCAGCAGGAATATGGGAAGCAAAGGAGGAGTGGCTTCTCTCAACCACTTACCAGCTCTTCTCAACCAGTGTTCTAACAACAGCTGTCATTTAGAGAAGGGTGTGTGTGTGATGAATTTGTGATGAGCCAAATCAACGGTATTCCTTGGTGTGTGTCTTTCCAACAAGGGTTAGACTCCTGGACCCTGTCAGCATTTTCTGGGTACTCTCCCTGCCCAACAAGGGAAAGGACATATTGACTCTCCTCTCCCTCCCTCTCCTCCTCCACCTCCTCCTCTTCCTCCTCCTCCTCCTCCTCCTCCTTCTTCTATTTTACCCCCTTGATTCAGGTGACCTGACTCTTCCTAAGCTATAGACAAAGCCTGGCACCATGAGTGTATTTACCACAGTTGTTCTGCTCCTCCCTAGAAAATGCAGTGTTTGTTCATAGAATAATAAAATGATAGAATTGTAGAACTGTAGAGTTGGAAGGTACCCCAAGGTACCCAACAAGTCCAACCCTCTGCAATGCAGCAATCTTAACTAAACCTTCTGTGACAAATAACCATCTAATCTCCACTTAAAAACCTCCACTGAAGGAGAGCCCACCACCTCCTGAAGGGACACATGGATGGCCAGTAGTACATGTGAAAAAGATCTAAGGTCTTCATAGACCACAAGCTTAACATGTGTCAACAGTGTGATACCTCAGCCAAAAAAAGCTAATGCTATTCTAGGCTGCATCATCAGAAGTATAGTGTCCCGATCAAAGGAAGTAATAGTCCTGCTCTATTCTTCCATAGTCAGACCATACCTGGAGCACTATGTCCAGTTCTGGGCACCACAATTTAAGGATATTGACAAGCTGGAACGTGTACCGAAGAGGACCACCAAGATGCTCAAGGGTGCGGAAACCAAGCTTTTATGAGGAACAGTTGAGGGAGTTGGGTATGTTTAGCCTGGATAAGAGGAGATTGAGAGGAGATATGATAGTCATCTTCAAATATCTGTCACATGGAAGATGGAGCAAGCTTGTTTTCTCCTTCTCAGGAGAGTAGGACTCAAACCAATGGCTTTAAGTTACAAGAAAGGAGATTCCAACTAAACATCATGATGAACTTTCTGACAGTAAGAGCTGTTCAACACTGGAATGGACTCCCTCAGTAGATTGTGGACTATAGATTTTGTAGTGTTTTGTAGCAGGGATGCCTCCCTTGGAGGTTTGTAAGCAGAGGTTAGATGGTCATCTGTCATGAATGCTCTAGTTGAGATTCCTGTGTTGCAGCCAGTTGGACTAGATGACCCTCAGGGTACCTTCCAACTCTAAAATTCTATGATTCAGTCTTCCTTTTATGCTCGATGTCATGGATCTCTTCACAAATGTACACATCCTTTACGTACAGTACTAGTCCTTCTCCCTTCTTCTTTGGTCTGTTTCTTTTGAATAGGATATACTTCTCAGTTTCTACATTGCAGTCATGAGTCTCATCCCACCAAGTTTTAAGTAACACCAATTAGGTGCCATGAACTGGTTGGTAGTCCATGAGGCATGAAGCAGGAGGAGCAAAGACAGACATGCCAGCACAGTCTCAGATTGCTCGGGAAAGACTCAGAGAGGAGGAGACTTAGGCAGCTGTGGGAAGGTAGGGACCTTCAGTCTCTGCAACTACCTCACTGGGCAAGACCTACTGAAGAAGAGTTGCTGTGCTCATTAGGCCTGGTACTCTTGTGCAGATCCTGTTTTTTTAAGAATGAGTTAATTACTCTGCGTAATTTACTGCTGAGGGCACAAGGAGAAGGGGGTGACAGAGGACGAGATGGTTGGATAGTGTTCTTGAAGCTACCAGCATGAGTTTGACTAAACTGCGGGAGGCAGTGGAAGACAGAAGTGCCTGGCGTGCTCTGGTCCATGGAGTCACAAAGAGTCGGACACAATGCCACTCCCGACATCCGGAGGGGGGGTGTTGCAGGCTCACGCCCCATTCACACCCTCGTGGGACTGGCTGCAGCCCCGCGGGACCAAGGGAATCCCGGGATCATTAGTATTCATTATTCACCGCGCCAGCCAATCGGCTGGCGGCGGGGGCGGGACTTGTAAGGGGCATTTAAGGTCGGGGCAGCCCATACTCGCCCCTTTCTTTTCCTTTCAGCAGCTGCGGTTTGCCTCCCTCCCGCCCTTTAGGTTCTCATCTGGACTTTGCTATGGGCAAGGGGCCTGGTAGGAGTTTTTCCATTTGGCTAATTGGCTGTATTTTGGAAGCCACTTGGTTTTTTCGCCTACCTCGTAGCAAAACGTCACAACACCTTGGTTTTGGCGGTTAGGCATTGGCAGGGGTATTATTATGCTAACCCTAACCCTCCCCCAAATGCTGAAGGGTAGTTCGTTAAAGGACTCCGGGGGGCGTCGCCTCGTCCGAAACCTATGGAGGCTAGGGCCTAAAGCACGCTCCCGAGCGGTAACTCCTTGGGGAGCACCCTGTTGGTGCTTAACCCTTCCCAGTTATACCGGTTAGTCTGATAGGGCCAATGCCTAAAGCCAATACCGCTCTTACCTGTAATCAATAAAGTTGTGGCCATTTTCACCCATTAACCTAAATTTGGTGTCCCGTGTCTTTATTTATTCCATTCTGTGAGAGGGGGCAGGAATAGCCACACAACTAAACGACTAAACAACAACAGGGGGTTGGACTCGATGGCCCTTGTGGTCTCTTCCAACTCTATGATTCTATGAACAATTTACTGCTGGCTTGCTCCTGACTTTAGGTCATATTTGCCATCCCGTATTAAGAGCTCAAATTTGTATTGCTTTTCCCCATATTCTGTGCATTAGTATAGAGACAATGGAAACCACAACTTTTTCCCTTCAGCTGCTTTCTTCTTGTAGTTTCCTGCCCTTTAGCAGGAAGTACCACATCAGTTTCCTATGCATCAATGAAACTATTATGCCTAGTACCAGATGTTCTCCTGCCGTTTATAATATTGTCTCTCTCCCCCTCAGGATTTAGTTTAAAGTTCTGCTGATCAGGTTTACAAGACTTTTAGCAAACACATTATTGTCAGTTGCTGTGTGGTGCAACCCGTCTCTTGACAGAAGTCCTTCCTCAAGGAAGTGGAGACAATGGTCCAAGAAACCAAACCATTTCTGATGACACTACCTGTGTAATTTACTTCTGTTATTTTCATCTCTCTTCCTGTGTCATGACCTTCATCAGAAAGGAGTAATGAAAAAGCCCAAGGTTCTCCAGCTTCCTACCCTGAGTCTCATAGTCCCTTGCTAGGTTCTCAGTAACATGGGAAACCGACAAGCCAAGCATTTGGGGGGGGGGTAGGTGTGGTGGCATCCCCTCACGTTTTCATATATACAGTTGTCCTTGCTAATAGGCAAATAGTTTGGTTAGATGCCTGGACGTATGAAAGAGAAACTAGCTAAAGCTCCATTCTCTGACCAAAGAGAGCCCTAACGCCAGTCAAATTGGCATAATCCTGCCTTTCTTCTATCAGTTCTCCAGTTTCCTAGGTTGCCACAGTTCCTGCTTCTCCTTTATTCCTCCACTCATGGCAGTGTTCAGGCAAAGTCAGCTGCATCTTTTTTTGTTTGTTTGTCTAAGTGTCAGTTCTGGGAAGCTAAACTGGAACAGAACAGTGTAGTTTTCAACCTCCTTTATCCCAGGAAACCGCTTCCTCTTACTGCACATAAACATGCTGTTGTTTTCCAGATGGATTCATTGTCACAGTGAATGCGGTCACCTCATTTCTGAAGGGCAGCCATATTGGCAAAGGCCTACCTTTGCACTCATTCCTATGACCCGAGCGTGAGGCTGGAGGCTGCCAGAGATTGTGAAATGACATCCCTCTTGTTTGGTGTTGAATAAAGCTTTTGGGCTGAGGGAAAGGGAAAGATATGGGATGTTCCAAGGGGTCAGCCACAGTTTATTCACCAGTAGAAAGTCTGAGGAATTTTGTGATCTCAAAGCAGCAGTTTTTGTGGATTTAGATTGTAAGGAGTGTGGTGTGGAATTTCCTCAAAATCCCTAGGGATCTTCTTGTGACAGGAGTTTCAGCGCCTGGGCCTGTGTTTTCTGAGGGCTTGTTATTCCATGTCTCCCAGCTTTGCTTTTTCATGCCAGGGAGTGGGTAGGGGGGACCTATCCTTTTGTCTCGTCATTTGTACAATGTAAATCTTAAGTACATTACAAATTGGCCCATGCTTGGTGCTGAGTTTGAACTAGAAGTAAAATCTAAAAAATATATATAACCCCCCCCCCCCTACTCTTGCTAGGCCTTGCCACAGGTGGGCTCTGCTGCTTTTCATGAACTCTGTTTAGTCACACATACAGGTGTGGTCTGGGACATGGGTGGCGCTGTGAGTACAACCTCAGTGCCTAGGGCTTGCCGATCATATGGTCGGCAGTTCGAATCCCCGTGGCGGGGTGAGCTCCTGTCGTTCGGTCCCAGCTCCTGCCCACCTAGCAGTTCGAAAGCACCCTTAAGTGCAAGTAGATAAATAGGTACCGCTTTATAGCGGGAAGGTAAACGGCGTTTCCGTGTGCTGTGCTGGTGCTGGCTCGCCAGAGCAGCTTTGTCATGCTGGCCACGTGACCCGGAAGTGTCTCCAGACAGCGCTGGCCCCCGGCCTCTTAAGTGAGATGGGCGCACAACCCTAGAGTCGGACACGACTGGCCCGTACAGGCAGTGGTACCTTACCTTTACAGGTGTGGTCATGCAGAACCTCATTTGGGGAACCTCTCAAGCTATATTAGAATGGGCACCCCACCTCCATTCTCCATATGCACACAGAAAGGGCATGGCTCTCACCTTTTGACCTCTCCTTTTCATTTCTAAGGTAGGTCTGGGGAACCTGTGGCACACCAGAGGTGTTACTGCACTCCAACTTCCATTAGTCCTAGCCAGCATGACCAATAGTAAGGAATGGTGGAAGTTGTAGTCCAAGAACACCTGCAGGGCCACCCCATCTCTGTTCTCTGTCTAGTGAGTACTTCCTCCATGGTAATTACTACACAAACTCTCTCTTTAATTTCATCTCCATTCTCTTTTTTTCTCTTCTGCTGTTAACATCCACTTTCTTTCTGTGTGTGTTCTCTTCTCTCAGTCGCCCCTTGAGAGTGGTTCTCCCAAGCTTTTGATGCTTAAGACTCAGCTGGCAGGCTTTTTCCATGGATGCCTGCCCTATGGCAGCAAGCTCCACAAAATGATAGTTACAAATTAATAGTAAATAAACAGTTCAAAGCTGGAGTTATCTCTTTACTAGTGAAACATGATGTTTACAAACTTGGCTAAGTTTCAGGTCTAATGGGCATAGCAGCTCATGCTCTGCAGGTCTTACTCGGTAAACCCAGTTGCCGAGACTAAAAGTCGCTGCCTTCCCACAGTCGATGATATCACCTCTTCTCCAGGGCTTCTTCCAAGCAATAGGAGACTGTTGCTGCTCTGCCTGTTTCAGCCCTCTCCTGGTTCTGGGAGATGGAGGGAGGGGAGCTTGTCACAGCTGGAGGGGGAGGCACCTGTGACTCTTCAGCAGCCTGACTCCTTTCTGCCTCTTGGCCTCCCTCCTCTTCAGCTTCTGCCTCATGATTCTGGATTTCTCTCTGCCACAGATTTTCCAGTGCTCTAAGCCCTGCTACTCCTTCAGCTTCCGACACCACCGTTTCTCAGTTTCCCCCCTCTTCTCCCTGTGACCACTCATCATTGTCCCACCACCACTCCCCAGGCTCTGAGCCTTCTTCCCTTGGTGGTTCCCCAACTGGTTCCTCCCGCCATCCAACCAGTCCATTACTCTGTGTGTGAGAGACAGACAGACAGACAGACAGACAGACAGACAGACAGACAGACAGAGAATCTCACAGAGTGGATAGTTGCTATCCCTGTTAAGCTTTTAATAGGCAGCCATGGAATGATTGAGCCTTATGGTTAAGGTCAGTCTTGTGGGAGAAGGCTTTTTGGGTGGCTGAGGAAGTCCAGCATCAGATCATTGAGAAAGCACTGAAATTAAAGTCACATCCATCTTTGAATCTACTGATTGCTGAGTCTCTGGCTCCCCTTGAGCCATCATTTGGAGAAGGGGGTTCTTATATGGAGACCCATGCTATACTTGTAGATCCCTATTCGGGGGTGGGGGGACATGACCACCACTCACTCTCCAGGCTGCTAGCCCAGTTGGCCTTCCCTACAGTGGGATTGCTGTTTCCTCAGCGTTGAAGGTGAAAAAAAGACTTGGGTTGAAATACCCAGCATTTTCAGATTCTCCAAGCCTGAAAAGAAAGACAGAGAAAAAGAAAGAAAAGCAATAGGTTAGGAAAAGGCCACACTGGTACTAGAAGGTGCTCTACCTCAGTTAGTTTTGAAGGAATTTGTCTCCATGGGTTTGGTACAAATGACCAGAGGGGCTCAGCCACAGCTGCTGACACGTGTGTTGGAGGAGCTCCTTTTGGCCTTACCTTTGGCCATTTCCTTGGCTAGGTGTGCTTTATTTTACCATGCTCTATATTGTCTGTTGTGGTCTGTTTGGCATTGTCATGTCATTAGTATCATTCAATAAACAGTTTTAAGTGCTGCTGCAACCGTGGATGGGGTAGTACTCAGACTCCAGGGACAGCCAGTTTGTCTCGTGGTCCATGGTGTTCTCCAGGATATGTCCAGAGGCCAAGAGCAGATTTTATTGCACAAACTAGCCTTCACAGGAAAGTCAGGTTCTGTTACATGGGTAGCCAACATGGTGGCCTTCAGCCGTTTAGAACTACGATTCCCATCAGCCCCAGACAGCATGGCCAGTGGTCAGGAGTAATGGGAATTGTAAGCGGCAACATCTGGAAGGCACTATGTTGGCTTCTGTGATAACACAAGGGCTTCACAGTAATGTGACACATATGCTCAGCACATCTTTAAAACAACAGATGCAACAGCCGAGAGAGATATTGTGCAGAATATCTCCAACTCCCTTACGATTTTTGAAAACACTTCTCTTTCTCCTTACAAGTTCAAGCTATCAGCAAGCATTTTACCATACTTAGATTAGAATTTGGCAGGGTTGCCTGGGCCCAGATAGAATTGCCCCAGGAAGTAGATTGGGGTTTTATTCAAAAGTAATTTGAGATATGGCATCTGGACAGCTGTTCAGAGGAAAAGGAAAAAATCCCCCTGGGCTACTGCAGGGGCTGAAGCTGCATTGGGTTCTGACAAGGGCCCAAAACATTCCACACAGCAAGGACTGCCAGTTACTAGGCAGAATTATATTTTTTCAGGAGATGGAAAGCATATATTCCCTACTACTGAGGGAGTAGAAGCATAAATATCCATAACTACTCATAATAATTATAGTACATGGACTGATGTGTCATATTTACAATGCTTGACCTCAAGTCAGGTATTTTCCCACATAGTTTAAAATTGACACAGGGTGTTTGATAATATGGTAATCGATTAATCCTTAAGAGAATTTTAAGCGTAGACATTTGCGTTAAATTTCTGTTTCGTTGTAAAACTGGGTTGTTATTTTTTAAGAGACAATGGTGTTGTTTTTAAGTCCAATTTAAATGTGAAAATAATTCAATTTTTCATCTTTAAATACTTTAAAATAATTGGCATTTATCCTCCTTGCTCACCACTGTAGCTTCTGACATTATCATCTAATTGACCAATCCAACATATCTATATAATCACTATGGATGTAAGATCTGGTGCCATACCATGCAGAATAACAGGAATTAAAAAACCAAGCAAAGCAACTTAAACCCAAAGTGAGCACCATTCTCTGGTATTAATGACTCTTTGAGGAGCAGAATCCTTCCCACCCTCCACAAAGCATCCTCAGAATGTACAAAACAGAGGTATAAATGACAACCTGATGAGTCATTCAAAGACCAAAGATCAAAGCCAGCAACATGTCTGCATGCTTATGACTCCTTGCAAAGAAGAGTTGCTTTTATTAATAGAAAGTCACATCATAGAGTGTTTGATATGTACAATGTGCAAATCTGGGCAAGTTCTTTACAAGCACACAGTAGAGTTATCAGGAGCATATCATTGTCTTAATATAAAACTGATCCATGCTTTCCTGTATAAGAAGATCGCAAGACTAACCTTTGTCTTTGTGATAAGGAGATGGAGGGAGAGAAAGGCAATATTGGCAGACTTCAGGGTTCTGCGGAAGAAACCATGAGGATGCAATAAATCTATGAAGGGTAAAAGGAGCTTGGTTTATACTAACAGTTAAGGCATATAGCCTACCTTTGCTATCCATGTTGTCCTACACCCTATAGTTGTGCATCTCTTATTCCTGTCCAAGTGCAGAACCTGACATTTGTCCCTAATAAAATTCATTTTGTTAGTTTGGCCCAGTTTCCAATCCGTTAAGATTTTGCCTGAAGCTGCGACCTCTTGCTCTTATGTAACCATCAGAACCAAGAGGAGGGGTTTATACCTTGGAAAACCAGGAATTGGGTGGAGCAGAATGACTGCCAGTCTTTGTAACTTGTCCAGAGCGGACCAGTTAGTGGGCACGAGTAACTTAGGCCCACTGACTTTAACAGGTCCACTCTGAGCAGAGCTTAGATATGACCAAAGAGCCTCAGAGCACCTTAAAACAATTTATTATGGCAGCAGCTTTGGCTGGATTACTATTCGCTTCACTGGCAGTCTTATTTGTACACACCTGCCAATTCAGGGAAAATGTTGGGTGACAGAGGCTGTGAACCATGGGAGAAAAGGCCACTGTAAACAACCTCTGCCCACGAAGAGCATCCAATTGAAGGCAGACTAAGGAAACTAATGGATGGGGAAGAGAGGAAATGATGCACTGCTGCAAAGAGGGGGTGGGGGTGAGCATTTTGTGTCCTGTCCCTCCGCTGCCACTCACCAGACATCTGACACAGCCATGAAGTCGCCCTGCTGCAGCCCTCCCCCCTCATGTCTCCCATCCACAGGCTAGTGACCATGCTGGGTGCTTGGGCTGGGGGAACAGGGAGGCCCCCATCCCCACTAAGCCGCCCCACCGCCTCCACTTCCTCCTCCTCCTAATGATCCCCTCAGGTCACGGCCTAGCTTCCCCTGCCCCTGCCCTCTCTCCCTAGTTGTTTCCTCCAGTGCCACGGGCATCCCTGTTGCCTCCTACTAGAGCGGTCAGAGTGAGGAGGAACAAGGGGCTCCTCGGTGGCCTGTGAGTAGGCCTCAGCGTCACCCACAGTGGCCTCTGCTCATGGGGAGGAGCAATGGCTCGGCCGTGTCAGGGTTGGGTGGGTGTGGGAAGAGGAGGGGGGTCATTGGTTTGGGAGTTTGTTCGTGTTGGTGCTTAGCTCCAGGAGTTGTTTTTTGAGGGCTCCAAATTTGAGAATATGTGGCAATGAGATGATGGTAGGAAGCAGTGCCTTTTTTCCTAGAAAAATAGTTGCTGGTACCGTGTACCGGCACGTACTGCCAGGAAAAAAAGCACTGCCCAGAAGCGTGCAAAGCTGTCAATGAATTACCTTGGCAACTGCAACCGGCTGCACTTTGGGATCCTCCTCTTGGAGCGGCAACATGGTGGATCCCCAAGGGATGCTGCTTATTGGTATGCAACAAAAATGCATAACTATTCCATGCAAAGGGAGGGGATCAGAATGTGTCCTGGCAATAGCCTAGTTGGTGCCCTGATGTCCATAAGCAATGTCTGCAAAAAATTGTCTGAACTCTGTATGCTTAGCAAAGAAACTTTCCTTAAGGCTGTTTGCTCAGAGCTTATTAAAAAAAACAAAACTCTGCCATTGCCAGTGAGGATAAGGCAAAGTAATTCTCCTCAATGCCCTGGGTTTAATCACTGTTGTTTATGAAGTGTAATTCCATTAGTGTCAAATGAATGGTCGGTTGGGTCCTCCATTGTGCTGGCTGGATTCCAAAATGCTGCAGATGGGTGCAGTTCAGTTGATTAGAGTGTGGTGCTGATAACGCCAAGGTTGCTGGTTCGATCCTCATATGGGACAACTGCATATTCCTGCATTGCTGGGAGTTGGACATGAATGGGGCCAAAGGGGATCTGCTGTTCTTTAGATGTATGAAATGCTAGACTTGGAGCAGGCCCATTGCAATTAATGAATGTGATTAAGTTAGTCTCATTAATTTCAACAAGGGTACTCTGAATAGGTCTGGTGGTGGATACAACCTTTGTTTATTTTGTGCATTGGAGTTTTTTGTTTCAAAAACACGCAGTAGCACTAAAATTGATTTGGGGTTAGAGCTTACAAAGTCCTCCCCCCATTTTATCCTTACAATTAAAGCAGATGGGCTAAAGTTACCTGAAAGTAAATTTAAGATGAGCATTAGGAGAAACATACTAATCATGGTAAGAGCAGTTTGGCAATGGAGCCTTCAATGGGAATGGTGTAACTCTGGAGGATTAGAGACTACATCTCCTGCCCTCTCTCCTTCTACTTTGTTATTTTATGCTTAAAAAAAGCATGTGATGTCCATGAATCATTTTGTCTTCCTCATTTTGTCTTCCTCAATTTTTCTGCTGTGGTTGTGACTTCTAGAACTTCAACACGCCCACCTACCCCTTTTTAAAACTGAAAGTTGAGATCATAACAGTTTTACAGCATTATTTTTTTTAAAAAGGAGGATAGGTTTATGAGACAACTTGAAAACTTTGCATCTTATGTCACATTGCTTTGGCAGTGTGTCTTCAATTACTATGACATCACAACTGAACATTTTCTTCTTTATGGAATCTCTGTCTATGCATGCACAGGTGCCAGTTATGTAATGGCTATTGGAAATTTAATCTAAAAGTAAATAAATAAAAATTATGCTAAACTGAGAGCATTTGTTTGGCATTAGTAGAAACAAGACGTTTGAAAGGAATGCAGCAGTCTGTTTCCTGCTAGTGAAACAAGGACCAGCAGGGGTTGGCCACAGTGAGAACAGGATGTTGGGCTAGTTGGGCCATTGGCCTGATCCAGTACACCCTCGTTACATTCTTATGTTCTTGAAAAAAAATACTTATGTAATTAATTAGTTGCTTTCCATAATAAGTCTCAAAGCTGCTTTCAAAAATAAAATATCAGAGTACAGTTTAGGTAAAGCTAAAGGACCCCTGGATTGTTAAGTCCAGTTGAATTCAACTATGGGGTGTGGTGCTCATCTCGCTTCAGGCCAAGGGAGCTGGCGTTTGTCCACAGACAGCTTTCCGGGTCATGTGACTAGCATGACTAAACCATTTCTGGTGCAACACTGGGACGGAAGCCAGAGTGCATGGAAACATTGTTTACCTTCCCGCTGAAGTGGTATCTATTTATTTACTTGCACTGGTGTGCTTTTGAACTGCTAGGTTGGCAGAAGCTGGGACAGAGCAATGGGGCAGTTAAGTCCAGTCGAATTTGACTATGGGCACAATATAACAATTGTACACAGTACAGTACAAAAATTCCAACACAAAAAATATTTCAAACCAGATCAAAGCAGTAAAGGTGACCAGACAATACCCTCTCTTCCCAGCTGAAGATAAACTTGACCACCAAAGAATTACCCAAGAAAAGTATCATCAACTGTTGCAGATATGAATAGTCTAATGTCTGGAAGAAGAGAAATGCCTTTGCCTGGCACTGAAAATATGTCAATGTTGGCATTGGGCACGTCTCCCTGGAGAGAGTATTCCATAAATTGGTAGCCACTACTGGAAAAAAACCTGTTCTTTTGTCTCTAGCCTCTGGTCTGCTGCACTGAGAAGGGCTTATGATGATGTTATCAGGGTGCAGGCAGGCTCATAGGGGAAATGTCATTCTGTAAGGTATTGGGGTACCAAGCTATTTAAAGCTTTATAGGATAAAACCAGTGCTTTGAATTGGCCCAGAAGTGAATTGGCTTAACATAACACTCAATATATGAAATAAAATACAAAGTAAAACAGTAGTACATCATGTTCAGTAGTGCAACTAAACATGGACAGATCACACTGGAGGTGCTATTTCCTTGTTTCCTGGCATCAGATTTTCAGGAATATCCTAGCTATCCTGCTGTATTCTGGGGCAATCTTGGCTTGTACCTACTGGAGGAATAAATAGTATTCACACTGCTGGAGAAACTTTCTCTTGATTGAATCTTGAAACTTGAATTGTCATGGTTTATTGGAGAAATGAAGGGAAGCCTCCATTATGGAGGGCTCATCATTGGCCTCAGTTTATTTTCTCTTTGTATTGGGGAAAATCCGGGGCAGATGGAAATTTTATTAGCATTTATTGCAGGCATTAATAATCGTTAAACTGTGAAAGCCAGGTGTATCGGGAAACCTTGATGGAAGTGCTATCTCCTTCCAAGTATCCCCTGGCTGGTGTTCTTTGTGACCTTGGTGTTTAAGAGATGAATCTCATTTTGGGAACACCATGAAACCACTCCAGGGTTCAGTGGGATACCATATTAAGGGCTTTTCAGAACCTTTATTCTCTTTTATGTGCTCTTTTTTTTAAAAAAAGGTCACTGACGGTTTTGATGTCCAGGAGGCTGGAATTATGGAAATTACATGATTCCGCAAGAAAATGTGTAGCCATCTGATTCCTCAATGTGTGTGGGTAGCTGCAACACTGGATAGCGTGGCTTGCAATGGCATAGTATTGAAGTTCCCCCTGAGAGACACAGAGAGCAAATCTATCATCCATTTCTCAGTGTCAGCTGCTTTGCTGACATGGGCTAAAAGAGTAACAAAAGCAGGTGGAAGAGTAAAATAAGAGAGAAAACCCAAAGGCTCAATTCATGTGACATTTTCACCTATACACAAGCAGCCTTTGTGCTTGCCCGGCAAAATATATAAGCTAACATTGGTTGTTCTTAGCAGCCATCATACTGCCAGCATGATTATTCAACATAAAATTCTGATAAAGGGTACAAAGAATCAAAATAGGCCTCACCAGAATGCTTACAAACTAATGGATTTGACAAAAATGGGAACAAAGGATAACATAGGGAAGAGGAAACCAAACATGCAAATGTAGCGGCCAAGTATAATGGCTTTTTGAGTGGCTGCTGATAGATATATTGTGGGTGGAAGGAACCCAGTTGGTCCTAGCCACACTGATCCAAAGGACCCTAGCAGACTCATCCTTCTTTTAAGCATAGAATTGTAGAGTTGGAAGGAATCCCGAGGGTCATCTAGTCTAGTGTTTCCCAACCTTTGGTCTCCAGCTGTTTTTGGACTACAATTCCCATCATCCCTGGCCACTGGTCTAGGGATCTAGGGATGATGGGAGTTGTAGTCCAAAAACAGCTGGAGACCAAAGGTTGGGAAACACTGATCTAGTCCAACCCCCTGCAATGCAGGAATCTCAAACTGGATCATACATGACAGGTGGCCATCCAACTTCTGCATTAAAATCTCCAAGAAAGGAGAGTCCACCACCTCTCGTGGGAGTCTGTTTCACTATCACGGCTTCCAGATAGACTAGCCACTGATGAACCTCGGGAAGCAGGAACCAAATGGCATTTGCCAGCGCAAAGCTGATGTAGTTGGGATCTCGCTGTCTCTCCTTTTCCGCAGTTGCCAGATGAAAAAGGCCACTGGTGGAGGCTACATCCACTCTTGCCTGGTTGTACAGGTTGCATTATTAATTACAACTGCAGATCTTGAGTTCATTCAGGGCTGCTTGCATATAGAAGAAATTGTCATGTGCAAACTTGCCCTAAGGCTCTTTTCATAATGACTTCCTTTTTGAAATCACTGCAAACCAATTCATTGTAAATAAATGCATGGGGCTCTTCTTGTAACCAGCTTTGAAATGCTGAAATCTGAAGTGGCAGCGGTGGCACCCAGGATGGAAAGAAAGGGGGAGCGGGTGGGTGGGAGGGAGAAGAGAGAGACAAAGAACCATTTGTAGGTCGAAGTGCACTCTAGTAGCACATAATTATTGTCCGTTTTGGCCACAAAAGCTACAGTCCTGACCCTTTTGTGCAATAATTGGAGCCACAGAAGCTTATCTTATTGCTGCCTTATTTGAGTATCTAGCATTCCCAGCGAAAGGGTACTTTTCATCCCCCCTCCCCCCTCATTTTGCAACCTTGTGGATAGAATCACATTTGTGTTGGTGTGCCTGGGAACTGCTGAGTTAGTCCATCCCATCCCAGATAATAATAAAAAGGTCGTTCCTGCCAGTTGCCTAGTCAGTTGTGAAATTCCAGCCCTAGTGTAGAGGGACCTGCCATAGTCACAAGAGCTTTGCAATAGTCTAAGTGAGTTGGCCTCAAACCTGCCTCTAAATATTCCCATCTTTAGTCCCTCTCATATTGGTGGTTCTTAGCAACTTTCTACAATGCTTCTGAAGTGCATTAGCACGATGCCTCGCTGTAGCAGTGGCCCAGATCAAGTTGTGTCGCCTGCATAATGTTTGATGTTGTAGCTGTTCTATATTCAAAACTTATATAGTCTGGTGCAGTGGCTTACACAACTGGGCAAGCAAACCAGCTTTTTAAATTGTGAAGGAGAAGACTGGCGTTCAAGGAGGGACCACAACTCAGTTGCTGGAGTGCATACTTTGCGTGCAGAAGGTCCCAGGTTCAATCCCTGGCATATTCATTTCGAAAAAGGATCAGATTGCGGCATATGAAAGCTTGAAAGCGCAGAGAGCTGCTGCCAGTCAAAGTAGACAATGCTGGTGTAAGGCATTTTCCTAAGTTCATAACAAATCGTTACAGTTTAGGAGCTGTTGTCTGCACTTGTAAAAATGGAAATGTTTTTCTTTGCTCTTTAGGAAAACAATCCTTGTGTGAAATTTGCTACAAAGATAATGTTTGTGTATGGGTCTTCAACAACTTTGCCAAAACTAAAATAACAAGCAAATTTTCTCCCTCCACAGCTAAGCTGTACAGTTTAAAAATAACTGTCATTCTTATAGTTCAGTCATGTGGTTTGGTTGCAGCATCACATCATAACTTGGATGAGGCATAGCGGCATGAGGTTACTGCTAGATTTGCAGCAATGCTGTACAGTCATACCTCGGGTTACAGATGCTTCAGGTTGCGCACCGCGCCACACCTGGAAGTACCGGAATGGGTTACTTCTGGGTTTCGGTGCATGCACAGAAGCTCAAAATGCAACCCACGCATGCGCAGACGCCTCCTGCACGGATCACATTCGCAACCCGAGCGTCTACTGTACTGCTGCAAATCTTGAAAATGGAAGTGTTATAGAGTGAAATGTTTGAATGAATGAACAAGTAAATAAATAAATAAGCCGCCTGCACACATCTTTTGAAATTATTGGGAGTCAGGTACTCCAGAGAGACTTTGACTGTAAATGAGAAATTCTGTAAAATATTAACATCTGGTTTTGATTGGGAAAAATCTGGAGTGATGGGAAATAGTGGAGGTAACAGTATTCCCTTGTGTTATGTTGAGTACTGAAGCCAGTGGCACCTATCTGTGACAGCCCCAGTGGACTGATGATTTGACTTGGATAATTATGGTGCCTGCCAGTTACTTGTGAGCCTGTTTCAGGACTGGTCCAAGACTTGTTACCACATTCGCCTCTCCTGGTATGCCCCGTTGAGGACCTTGAGGTCCACAAATGACAACATTTGGGAGGTCCCAAGCCTCAAGGAGGTTAGATTGGTTTCAGCTAGGGCCAGGGCCTTTTTAGTACTGGCCCCGACTTGGTAGAATGCTCTGTCACAAGAGACTAGGGCACTGCGGGACTTGACATCTTTCCGCGGGGCTTGCAAGACGGAGCTGTTCTGCCTGGCCTTTGGTTTGGACTCAGTCTGACCCTTATGTTTCCCTCGCCTTATGGTTTTGATCTATGGGCTACTTTTAAAATGAGGCTGCATTTTAAATCGCATTTTAACCTGTATTTTGAATTGCCCCCCCCCCATTATGTTTTTACTGTAATTTAACTGGTGTTAGCCGCCCTGAGCCTGGCTGTGCCTGGGGAGGGTGGGGTATAAATTTATTTATTTATTTATTTATTTATTTATTTATTAATTATTATTATTATTATTATTATTATTATTATTATTATTATTATTAAAATGAGTGGTGTGCCTCAGAAACGCTTGCAGTGTTGCAGAGGATCCTGGGGTGGTAACTGTGGATGATGTGAACTTGCAGACAATACAAGATTCCTTCCCCAGCATCCTCTCAGATCTTCTTGAATTTTTCACTCTAGATTCTGGTGCTTATTTAAAAATATAAATAAAATTTGACTTTATTAGAGATGGAGACAGGCAGGTATGACATATATTAAGGATTTTGCCCACCCAGAATAAGCTTGACCATTAGCTGCTCTCCCACCACATCTTTGAAATGGAACTGTTGAGTTGCATTGCTGCAAACCTTTTGAATATGAGAGGGACTGGATTCCTTTGGAGCATAGCATTTTGCCTTTTTAAAGAGGTTCCTAAATATCAGACTAATGTGAAGAAGCAAGACTCACTCTTTGCTGTACACCTGCCTGACTTAGGAGGGAACCTTAGGTTAAAACTGATGCACATGTAACAAAACCCAATAGGAAGATTTCTACATGAGCCTTGTAGCTTCTTGCACAACTGTTTGTGCCATGCGTGAATATTAATGCAGAAGAAATATCCAGTGAATTTGTTCACTACTCTAGGTTTTATATGTCCCTGAAATCTCCAATCCAGGGGTAGGAAACCTGTGGCCCTCCAGGTGTTTGTTGGACTCACTCCCATCAGTCCCATCTAGTATGGCTGATGGCCAGAGATAATGGGAGTTGTAGTGCAGCAACATCAAGGAGCCACAGGTTCCCTCACACCTGTTCAAATCTAAATCACCTTCCCAGCAGCCAACTGATGCCATTCCCCCCCCCCCACTGTTTCTTTAGAGTTCTACAAAAACTGCACAGAGATGGGATGCAAGCACCATTGTGCCCGGACTCTGAATGGCCCAGAGTGCTATTGCAACAGTACCTTCCAGCTGGCAGAAGATGGGAAAAGCTGCAAAGGTAGGTGGTGGCCGTAATACAGAACAGGAGAGAATGCAGAAGACAGGCATCTGACAGCAGCTTCTAAGGAGGAAAAACATATGTTTGGTCTACATCTATTGTTTTTTCTCTGATAGACAGTGTTCCTTGTCTTCCTGTTCTTCTCTTCCCCTCCCTCCCTCCCTCCCCCTCCCCCCATCTCCTTTCCCCTCCTCCAATCATTTTTATTTTCAGTAGGAATTCATGGTAGACTGATTTGTGTTGTGGCTTTTAAAATGATTGTGTCTGGACTTTTCGCCTTCACACGAAGCAGAAGAAATGTCAAGCTTGAGAAATACCATGAAATAATGAGCTAGTGCTGTTAGCTGTCAGTTCGGAGTCCTGGATTCTAGATCCAGATTTTCCATAGCAATTAGATGGCTCTCAGTACATAACATACGCTGTCGGGCTTTTAATTGTGATGAACAAGAGCGTTATATTGGTGTCACTTTCAGTATGTCAGCTACATGTCACTTTCACTTTGTGAACATTTTTTTGGGGGGGCAGACCTAGAAACAGGTATGAGATAGGTATGCATCTAATAATTCAAGAGTGGGGTGTTAAGAAATGTTTCATTTTTGGGGCTTGCAAGTTATGGCAAAATCAGTTATTCGGTATATGATCTTTTCACATGGAAATGCAAACTCCTTTTCCCATGGGGAGCTTTCATTCATTTCAGAGTGGCCTGTGCAGGACAGTGTCCCCAGTGTATTGTGCCCTTGGAGGAAGTTAGCATGTACTTTTTTATCCCAATGTTTCGGTTTTTTAAATCCTTGTCTTTCCGCTCCATTCATGCACTTCCACAGCAGCATTTTACTGAGCTATATTAGATATCTAGATATCTCATTCTTCTTCACAGATATTGATGAGTGCACTAATTACGGCACTTGTAGCCAAACCTGCACCAACCACCATGGTTCCTATGTTTGCAGCTGTGTTGAAGGATATCTGCTCCAGCCCGATCACAAGTCCTGCAAAGCTAAGAATGGTAAGCAAATCAGTCATTTCCCCACAGCCTTGTGGTTTTCTGTCTTGTGGGCAAGCAGTGGTGGCCTGGTTTGCACTCTACAAAGCACTTTTACTGTGCTCACCATGTTTTCTGATTAGTGGAGCACAGTCTGGAAGACCTTCTCACAAATGTTTTGGGATGCCAGTCATCTCATGTTGGCTCTCATAAAGGATGTTGCCAGCTTGATTCCTTGGGCCCCCCCAGAGTGTAATTTAGGGCCAGAAATGCTCTTTACCCCCACATTTTGCACACAATCTACATACAAAGTCACAGTGCAAGTGCACATTTACAGTTATTTGCTTTTTGTGCAGGGCAATGCAAACAACTCACTTGTGTGTGAATGCTTTTTCACTTGGTGCTGGGCAGTATGATAGCGGGACAAACTGCCCCATCACACAGCCTGTCTCTCCTCCCCTTTTTACATGTTTCTTTGCCATATTACAGATGAGGAATTGACACATTTTGTGCATACTCATACTTTGTTACTGGGGGTGCCCCTCGGCTAGTGCATTTGCTGGACCTCATCCTAAAATGAGTAGGTCCTTTAAGAAAGATGTGCATCTGGGTGCCTAATCCTTGTTTCATCTTTGGCAACTCTGTTTCTTCAACAGAACCAGTAGATCGACCTCCAATCCTACTCATTGCCAACTCTCAGAACATTATGGCTACTTTCCTGAATGGTGGGTCTGTCCCTAACATCACTCCCACCAGCACCAAGCAGACCACAGCCATGGATTTCAACTACAGAGAAGACACAGTCTGCTGGGTCCATGTTGGTGACAGCTCTTCCCAAACTATCCTGAAATGTGCCAAGATCCCCAATCTCAAGGGATTTGTTGAGGAGTGGACCATCAACATCTCTCTCAGCTTGCACCGTAAGTTGCTGCTTGCTGTATAGAAGTTCTCATGAACAGGCTCCTCCTCTCATGGAAACACAAATTCTTTTAGATTAATATACCAATTTACTTTTGCATACAAAAATGTTGTGTGGTTGATTCCCACCCTCACACCCTTCCAGCTTGTTGTTATTTTTAAGATGGTAAAAATGTAACTATTCAGTTGGCAATTTTTTTTTAGAAAATGGAGCTTTTAACTGAGAAGACAACCATTTATTTTATCATCATTAATCTTGAGTGAAAGAAGTGAAAGGAAGAATTTGGGATGCATTGGAGGGTGGGGCAGAATGTTGTCTTTGGTAGATGTTGTCCCTTGAGGTGAAGCTATTACGCTTTAATATACAGATGGAAAACCGCTGAATGGGGAAGCTGAACAATTGGCTTAGTCACAAAGGGAGACAATGGCTGAATAAGGATTTTTTCCCCAGTCTCTTGAGACCAGCACTACTAGCTAGACCATCTTGCCTCTTGTCTGCCACTTGCTCATGACTGTCTTCTGCCTCTTCCTTCATGACAAGTTGCACAGTTGAAATAATATAAACATTGAACTGGAGAAGTGGAATTTCAAAGACTCCATACAATTTGGAATTTATTTTACAGCAAACTTTATGGTAAAAGTTAGGTTACTGCCAAGTTAACACTGCCTCCTTTGGTAGTCCCCTTCCAGGCAATTTATGGATTAAGTGATGTGATGTTCCTTTTTGGCAGCATCTTTCTATTACATTTATCTGTCAAACAAAGCATCTGCATAAGTACAGTCTTATCCGCTTACGTTTTCTCTCTCCTTTGCTTTAGACTCGGACCTAATTAGGGGAAACTGGGTTTAAGTCAGTCTCTAAAGCGAGGCTTCAGCTGTTGCCACTTCTCCCTTTTATATTTCTTAGGCAGAATGCACACCTGAGGCTCTCCCGATATCGTGGGGCTAAGCAGTGAGACAATGCAGTTAGAACCAGCTTATCCCAGAATAATTTGTACCAGATCCATTATGTTTTACAAATTGCAGTTTAGTGAAGAGAGAGACTTTATCATTAAATGGAAGAAAGCAAAAACATGCTCAGCAAATTTACTCATTGTGTAGGTGGATCTGCTGTTCCGGATCAGGACCACAGTGGGTTCCCCTTCTGCAGTCCTGATCTGGATCTCCTGCTGTGGCTATATGCCCTGCAAAGAAGGCTTCTACTCATGCTAAAGGCTGTTTCCCTCCTGCATTACATTGTAAATGCAGGGGAAGAACAGGACTAATTGGGATCATAGTGGAGCAGAGGATCAAATTCCTTCCTCTTCGTTATATGCTATTCCCTTGTAGCTTCTATTTAGTGAATGAAAACAAGTTTAATGCCACTTCTAGTTTATTTCTTGGTATTCTTGTTTATAGGCCACCTTTTAGTTCGTAGTCCTTACAACGCAGCTTACATCAGAGTAAGTAGCAATGTAGAAAGGGATCTGGGAAAAGACCTTTCATACACACTCCTGAGGTTTCTAGACCAATGTCAACATGCTCCAGTAAAGACAGGCTGATCTGAATCTGGACTGGGGTACCTCTGGGCCCCCAGACAGCTCTCTAGTCTAACTCCTGCCATCCCTGACCGTTGGCCATGCTGGATGAAGTGGATGAGAGAGGAGAGGTCCAGCAGCATCTGGAGGGCCACAGATTTCCCCATCCCTGGTAGAAAAGAGCCAAGCAGGCTCCTTCTTCTAAGCAGTAGGTTCCATGTACAGAGAAGGGCTTGGTGCACCTTCACTTTATGGGAGGTCTGAAGAGGTGTTTGGGCCCTCTTCAGTTTTTCTGGATTCTGATTTTAATACATTCACCCTGCTCTCTTATTCAGATGAAGGCTCAGGTTTGTTTGCAAAAGAAGAAGAAATCCAACACACAATTTTTAAACCACAAATTAATACAAATAGTGTTAAAAGTCTCAGTCATTAAAAGGTTTTCAGCATCATGATGTATCACCAGCCAAACATCATGGTTTGGCAATAAACCATGATGTTGAAACAAGCTGTATTGTACCCAGCCGGTGAGGCATGGGGTGAAACTGCCTCAGTTTTCATCACAGGAGCTGAGGTACTTTCACCCCAGTGCCTTGTGAGCTGGGGCCAATGCAGCTGGCCTTAGCCTGCCACTCATCTGCAGGGCAGAAAGGCTCCTTCCCCCAATGGAGCAAGTCCCGAGGTCCCTGCCACTGGCATGCAAGCAGCAGGGACCTCGGGGCTCCTTTGCAAGGCTCCCTCCGCCTTTGCTGGCACAGGGGGTTCGTCTGCTTGGCCCCTCATGGCTGTGGGGCACACACTCATGACCCTCGTCAGAGGAGTCTGAGGGAGTCCCAGTCCCATCTCTGGCTTGTGCAAGCTGGAGGCGAGGGGGGTGGTCCTTTAAACATCTCCGTTAAAGGGTGCACAGCCGCACACCCCTCAATGGAGAGCTGTGATGGTGCCCGCACTTCCTCAGCTGAGCAGCTACAAACTGGAGATGGCCCACATCTCTGGCATATGTGGGACAGGAAAATGCTAATTCTTAATAGTCAATATCTACTAGTTAGGAACATGGTCGTTTGGTACACAAGCCCCAAATGAGAACAAAAGAAAAGGATAGCTATTTAACTGGTATAGCTTCCCATTGGAACTGGAATTTTCACAGCTTTTGCAAATGTTCCTCGCCAGAAGAGGAAGGGTATCTTCTGAATCCTCCCATTATGGTTTGCCCTGTATCTAACAAAGTAATTAACACCCTCTCAGCCATACTTTCATAATGTGTCTCATCACCCTTGTGCAGAAGGTCAGAGTTGTTGGATGGATAGGATAGCAGGAGGCAGCAAATTTAAAAAATAGATATTCAAAAACAATTCCAGAAGCCCTTGTTTTCTAATTTTCTTGGTTGCTAACTGGAAGGCTGGCATATGAAATTCTGCACTTGCCTTTGAAAGAGGCAAGTCGTTCTCAGTGGTTGTGGGGTAGACTGCTCTTGAGAGGCCTGAATAGGGTGGGGTTGCAATGGTCCATGGAGGAATAGGATCCAGTCCAGATCTTGGTGGTTTGGCTGCCCCATAGACAGAGGAACCTCAGTGATCCACACTGGATTTGTAGGAGTGACTAACTTTGTGGCTCAGTCACTTGAAAGTGATTTGTGGGGCAGGTGGCTCCGAAAGAGCTGCTTTTTATGCTGTTTCTTTGTGCATGCTTTTGGGTGGAAGCCTGAGCTACTTTGTGCTATCCTTTGTTTAAAGCTCAGTGCAGGCCGTGTTTAACACTGTTCCTGTAGGTAGCTCTTAGGAACCCAGGCTCCATTGTGTGCTGCATGCTCTCTGTGTCTCTCTGTCTCTGTCTCTGTCTCTGTCTCTGTCTCTGTCTGTCTGTCTGTCTGTCTGTCTGTCTGTCTGTCTGTCTAAGATTCCTCAAGTAACTTGTGTGCATTATTGTTGTTTTTTGCTTCTTCTTCTTATTTATTTTAGTACTGTACAATTGTTGGCCAAATAGTCTCTATTTCTCAGTCTGAAGGTAGTGATTTAGAAAATACTTTTTTATATATATCTAAGCCATCTGGGAGGAAGGATGAGTCATAACAGAGCAAGCAGCACAGGCATGGCTGGATTTGTAGAGTTCTTCTTCTTTAAGAACATGCTGCTGGTTGTCTGGGGCTTGTTTTTTTCCATGGCAGGCAAGGATAGTGATGTCATAAAGGGAGACCTTGAGACATAGGCAGTGGCATTTATTTATTTAGCTGCTTAACTACAGTGGTCTCTTAAGCAGTTTACAATGCAAGAAGTAAAACATCAGTTCCAACTATAAAATCAAACTTCAGTTAAAATTCCTGCTGCAATGATAAAACAAATTCTTCAGTAGGCACCTGATGTTCAGTAGGCCTATCCGACCTCAACTAGAAAGGTGTTTCATAAAATTGGACTCAAAATACTGAACACACAACTCCTGGTGGTCATGAGCCCTGCATTTGAGCTATGGGGGATCACTAACAGTGACTCCACTGAAGATCTCAGTGATCTGGCAGGGGTATAAGGGATTAGGTGGTCCTTGAAGTTTCCTGGACCCAAATTGTTAAAAGCCTTGTAAATTAATTCAAGAACCTTGATTCTGGCTTGGTAGCATATGGGCAGTCAGTGCAAACTTTTGAACATTGGAGTTCAATAGCCTGTTTCTATCAGCAGTCTAGCCGAAGCATTTGACACCGACTTGAGTCTTCTGATGAGGCTCAAGGGTAGCCCCACATATAAAGCACATTGTAATAATTGAATCTTGAGATTCCCAATCCATGAATCACCATGGCCAGACTATCGGCTGTAGTTACTGTAACAACTGCAGCTGGTAAAAGGCACTCCAAGCCACTGAGGCCATTGAGCTTCAAGTGACAAAGGTGGATCGAGGGAGTGCAGCCCTATCCAGAACAGGGAACTGGTGAATATGCCAGACACGGGAACCCACCCAACCCCAGTTCCTTTGTCTTCCCAGGGCTTACATTCAATTTAATGGCCGTCATCCAGTAGAGCTCTGTGTCCTCAGCACATTGATGAGACTTTGTCCACAAACTGTTAATGGCTTCATACAGATGTTAAACAGCATTGGGGCAATATAGCTTGTGGTACACCACAGTTGAAAGATCATGTAGCTGAAGCAGAGTCTTCCAGTGCTGCTCTCTGGACATGACCCCGTTTGATCAGATATACTAGATTCAGGGGCAGCACATCCTGATTCCCCACTTGAGGCAAAATGGGAACGGGCCACCCCCACTGTTCTGCCTCTCTTACCTGTGTTGTGTGATGGTGTCCATGAAGCACGAGCAGCAGTGGCACCAACTTCCGTCAAGATCTTTCAAGATCTCACAAAGTCTCAGAAGATCTTATGCGCTTTCTGAGTTCTTGTGAGATTTGGGTGAGATCTCACTGGAAACCACTGCCACTGCAAGGTATGGGGGGCATTGCTGAACCACCCCCTATTACAAAGGCTAGCTCAAGTCAGTAGCACATGAGACTCTTAATCTCAGGATTGTGGGTTTGAGCCCCGTGTTGGGCAAAAGATTCCTACATTGCAGGGGGTTGGACTGTATGATCCCCGTGCTCCCTTCTAACTCTATGATCTATGATCCCTGGCTTAACTTTCAGCAGACAATGTGCCCTCAGGTAAATTTTATCTCTAGCTGGGTGCTGATAATGGAAGTAGCTGGCTGTGGGGTGCATTCCTGTGAGTATCTGGAGAGGGAGCGACTGCAGTGGGGTAAGATACAGACAGGTAGAGAATTCTGCACCCTTCACACATGAACCATTTTTGCTTTTTAACACTCACTTTAGGCATAATTGGAGGCAGCCTCTCATCATAAAAAGTGGCTCTGCTCTGCTGCCATCACAGCCTTGAACATTCCCAGTGGCTCTTAATACACCAGGTATCGTTTTAGGAATAGGTAGCAATATTTGAGGCCTGCTTGTCTTGCTTTTCAATTCAAGCTTTTGTTTCCACCACTCTCTCTCTCCGTCCAAGAGGCTGCCTCCCTCCCTCCTTTCATTCTTATGCCAGACAAAAATAGTCTGAATCCTCTGAACCTGGAAATGGGCATGGAAACAGCTTCCTTCCAATGCTTTCCCTTTGATCTGAGGCAGTCAGTCCACTGCAGTAATGGGAAAGACTATCACTTGGTGATGCTGTATAAGTTGCAGATGACCTTGGACAAATATAAATGTGTCCTTGAGGTGATTAATAACCTTCTGTGCATGGCATTGGTGGGACATCTGCTGCATTATTCAATCTAATTCTGCTGCCTTGAAAATGCTGAAAGGGTGGGGTAGGCATTTAAAGGAAGATCTAGAGGCATGATTTCCTAGTGAAGAAATGGTTGGAGCATGTTGATTTGCATTAGGGATTGAATGTGCCCTTTTCACTGTCTATAAGAATGTAATAAGATCCCTGTTGGATGAGACCAATGGCCCACCTAGTGCAGCCTAGTCCTGTTCTCACAGTGGCCAACCAGTTGCCTCTGTAGGAAGCCTGCGAGCAGGACATGAGCACAGGGCAGCAACAACGCTGCCTGGTTTCTCACTATTCTGCATTATGGGCAGGCAATATTGTAGGATCAGTTTGGGTGGTGGAGTTGCTGTCACTGTCTTCCCAGTTGAGTGCAAGTCTACCCTAGGGGAAAGGTACCTGCCCAGGTCACCATTTACGCTTGAGAGCACCAAAGCAGAAACATAGAAAGTTTCCTGTGCATGAGTATGTGAGAACAAGAGCTGCTGGAATGTTTAACTTCCTGTTCTGGCTGAACAGTTCAGCAACATTGGGGAAGGGATGTTGCTCAGTGATAGAGCACAAGTTTTGCATGAAGATTGTCCCAATTTCATTCCCGGGCATCTCCAAGTAGAGTTGTCTGAACTCCTAAAGAGGATGTAGCACACAGTTGAAATATCTAACTTGCTTCCATGGTATTTGGTGACGACTGCCAGCTTGGATGACTTTAAAAGGAGATTGGACATCTTCACAGTGGGCAAGGCTATCAATCGCTATTAGTCTTTATGGCTCTCTAGTACTTCCACGATTAGAGCTCATATGGCTCTGTGCACCAGTTGCTAGGGTAGAAGAGTGAGACATCTTCTTTTAAGGTTTCTGGTTGGCTGCTGTGGGAAACAGGATGATGGAATGTATAACCCCCTGGTTTGGTATGGCAGGGTTCTCCTTATGTTCTGGCATTGGTTTTGACCATGACTGCAATATGCTTTTGTTGTGATGTGAAATGCAGACCTGCACTTCAGAGGAACATGGATGTGCCTCAGACACGTGAGAAAGTGACTGTGCAGGCAAGTGTGGCCTTAATGTGACATGTTTTACTAGTACACAGTGACTCAGCCACACTGAAACACTACACCTTCCTCTTTTGACTGCCATGAGCCACTTTTGTCCTGACTGGATGCAGAGGAAATCCCTAGCCATGCTTTCGGACTGTCAGGCCTAGGGGGAATAGTTGAGAGTGCCAGAACGTTCCCCCGTCTCACCCACACCTAGAAAGGGTGTGCATTATTAGCTCTCCTAGTTCCTCTGGTCTGAGCACTAGCAGGACTTGGAAGAGCCAGACTACAGTGCCCGGTTTTCTGGGACAGTGATCCTCCCACTTCCAAGAGTGATCCCGCTTCCGAAATAAATCATTGGAGGCCCCAGCATGACACCAGTGCCTCTATTATGGACACAGGCCATGTGGATGACAACCATTTCTTCTTGGCTGTGCCAGATCAGCTTGGCAAGCCATGATGCTTTTATACTGGCTTTGCGGATGCTGTAGTCATGTGTTTTCAGGCAATGCAGTTGTGTGCATGTTAAGGATCTCAGTGCCATTTACTTTATGCCTTGGGAAACCAATTAGCCTGCAGGGGTGGTATCTCTACCACGCTCCTTTGGAGGCAGTGAGGATTACAGTGCAAAAGAATTCAGGTGCTACAGTAGCAATCACAGTTACATCAGCTCTTCAGTTTCAATTTGTATTATCTACTTTTTAAAAAATCCCATGGACAGTCTGTTTGCTTCCAAGGTGATGAGTTGGCCCATTTATGACAACACCTGTATATAGCTGGATGCCTGCTCCTCTTGTTGCCATCAAAGCAGCTAGCCAGAAATAGCTCTCCATACTGTAAGATTGCAGTGACTCAGTCTGCTGCATATTTTCGAATGCCATTTCCCTTAAGGAAATTACCCCCCCCCCCAAGGAATTGGCATGTGGACAACTTCACTCACATTCTCAACTGACTACCCCATTTTACTAGAGTTTCTTAACATTGCACATTTTTCTACAGGCCTCAGACCAGTCAAGCACCTGTGCCTTTACTTTTCACATTCCGTGGGTTGTTCTCACAGCAACCAAGTAAGCGTAGGTTAGGCTTAGAGTGTATGGCTGGCCCAAGATTGCCCAGGGAACTTAGTGGCTGAATGGGAATTGGAACCTGGGCCCCTCTTAGCAGCTGCACCACCCGGGCTGACTTCATATCCAGAACTCTGATTCATACAGCACAGGTGAGAAGAGTAGGGATTTTTCAAAGGTCATCATGTAGGTCAGTGATGGAGCCAAGAATCGTACCCAGGTCTATTGTCTTTCTAGTCATGCAGTTGGGGAGCAACACTGTGTATGGATGTTGAGGAATTTATGCATTTGGGAAGTTAATTCCAAGGTTGCTTTGAGACGCCAAGCTCTTTTTTAATAGTACCTGGGGAATTGCAGCCTTTTAATTATGGTTGAAGGGAATTGGAATTTTGTAAATAACACCATCGCCACCTCCGACTTCCTTCCCCCATTCAAGTCATAACAAGAGATGTGCTCAGCATCAAGTGGCCTACTAATCAGAAACTGCAAAGCTGACTAAAAGGCCCTGGGCGGCTTGGAATGTGCTGTGCCTTTCCAGGAACCGCAGGGACCTAAAAGCACATCTGTAACATTGCCATTGGATGGAAATAATCCTGATTATTTCCAGGAGGACTCATCCACACGTTTGCTTGACCCATATTTTGATCGTATTGTGTACTGATTAATTTCTCCAGGTCTGAAAGCTTTTCTTGTTGTTCTGTTGCTGTGCCTTGCAAAAATCTGATCTTACTTGCTGAATCGGATCTTATCAGATGTGCAGAAAATCTGTAGATAGATTTTGCTTAACTGAGCTTTAATTCAGTGAGTATGATCGGATTTTCTCAAGGCACAGCCGCAGAACAACGATAAAAGCTATTGGACCTGGGGCAAGTACACAACACAAGCAAAATATGGGTCAAGTGAAAGTGTGGATGAGCTTGTAGTGTCTGAATGGTGACTTCTCTTGGCTATGTGAGGTCTTTTGATGCTGCATCCACTATGTGGAAAAGAAACATAGGCTTCCACAGTGACAGTTTTCAATGATTGCTGCCAGTAGTTTGACATGTCTCCCCACCCCCTAAAACAGAAAGAAAGTGAGAGTGAGAAGAAGTTACTACAGAGTTTGCAAAGAAACCGTATCTCTGTTGAACCGTTTGTGTACCAACCTGATGCTTGGTTACTGAGTTTTAGGTTTTCTTTTTAAATAAAAATGGAAGAAAGATCCAACTGCAGTCCATATGTACTTTGTTTCCAGTCTTGCTTTATTTCTGCTTGTTTTCCTTCAAGATTTGGAAGTGGTCTCTTGCTTTTTCTCCTAGTTTAATTGTCATCCCACATAAAAGAGCATTTTGCTGAATCCAAGCTATTATACTTACCGTCAAAACAACAAACATTTCTCTCCCTAGTCCCTTTCCACATAAAAATGAAAGTAGGAAAGAAATCTTGGGTAGAAGAAGAACGCCTCTTCACATTTAGGGACAGAAAGAGAGTAGTTCTTTCTTTACCTGAAAAAATTCTTCTTTCCCATGATCTATGCAGATGGTTTGCTTATCTTTGGCTGAAATTGGTCTGGGCCAGATTGCTGATAATGGAGCAGGTCTTTTGAACCAATTCCCATGCAGGCAAAGCAACAACACCCAAGTAGGTTCTGAGCTGAGCGGATGTTTCAAATCACCCATAATGGGCTCCTAGCTGTAATTATGGGCCCATCATTACAGGGTTGGGACTCAAAACCCTGCGGAGTGCAATTTCGGAAGCAACCAGTTTCGTGGCTATGATTCCCTTCTTGTTACAAAATCAGCAGGCTCTCGTTAGCTTCAGTTGGTGCAGCCTAGATGTCCAGCTAAATGTTCATCTTGGAGGCTTCAGTTTCCCAAGAGGCCAAAAAATCCTTGACTACCAGACATTTTAAAAATACTGGTTGCTTTTACAAAACCGTTTTTCCATCAGCAAAGTCCAGTTTTCTCACTTTGACAGGTAAATTTAGCTTGCAAAACCCCCACAAAAGAACAGGTCAGAATCAATTGTACAATAACATGTAGCATATGAGACACAACAGTAAATTAAAGTGGTATGTAGAGAGGCTGTGAAGGACTTTGAGTTATAGCCATTTCATGCCAGGTTATATAAAAAAGGGGAATGAAAACTACCAGTATATGGTGTCAGAATCTTTGTTCTTGTAAGCTCTTGAAGGACTTTTCTGCAGTGACAAGCTATGTGTGTGAGCAAGAAAATAGTTTGCAACCTTCTAGTTCCTCAAGTCTCTACAATGCAGCACCACCCAAATCTACATTCCCTGGGATTCTTTGAGAAAAGCCGGGGCAGTTGAACTGATATAAATCTAATTCAAAACTTGAATCCATTGGTTTGAGTCCTACCTTCCAGAGCGAGAGAAAACATGTTTGCTCCATCTACCATGTGACAGCCCTTCAGATATTTGAAGACGGTTTTCATATCTCCTCTCAGTCTCCTCTTTTCCAACTCCCTCAACCATGCCTCGTAAGGCTTGGCTTCTAGACCCTTGATCATCTTAGTCGTTGTCCTCTGCACCCATTCTAACCTGTCAATATGCTCCTTAAATTGTGGCGCTCTGAATTGGACACAGTATTCCATGTGTGATCTGACCAAGGCAAAATAGAGTGGTACTATTACTTCCCTTGATCTGGACACTATACTTTAGTTGATGCAGACTACAATAGCATTAGCTCTTTTTTTTGCTGCTGCATCACACTGTTGACTCATGTGAAGCTTGACCCCTAGATCCTTTAAACATGTACTGCTAGTAAGCCAGGTGTCCGCTATCTTATATTTGTGCACCTGGTTCTTCCTGCCTAAGTGCAGAGCCTTGCATTTGTCCCTATTAAAAGTAATTTTGTTAGCTTGGACACAATTATCCAATCTGTTAAGGTCATTTTGAATTCTGAATCTGTCTTCTATGGCATTAGCTACCCCTCCCAGTTTGGTGTCATGAGCAGATTTGATGAGCATCCCCTCAATTCTTTCATCCAATTGATTTATAAAGATGTTGAACAACAATGGGCCCAGGACAGAACCCTGTGGCACCCCACTTGTCACTTTTTTCCAGGATGACAAGGAACCATTAATGAGTACTCTTTGGGTTCAGTCAGTAAAGCAGTTACAAATCCACCTAACAGTTATCTTGTTCAACCCACATTTTACCAGCTTCCTCACGAGAATATTTGTGACCACTTCTTTCTTTGTTTTTGATCTGATCATGAAGGCCTATGAAACTAGCATGCTGCACTCAGTGTGCCCAGAAACTTGTGACCTACTTTCAGACTTTTGTGTGCACCCCCCATTTGTCTCAGCTCATCATCAATTTCGGAAATTATTGACCTAAAGGTGCCTAGTTCGCAAGGCTGGGTATCCGTGGCAGGACACAATCACTGGATTTGTTCCTTCATTGAACATTTTGGAATGACTGCTAGCCTTTGTAATCTTGATCTAAACCTCCTCTTTATGAATGCATTTTCTGCAGCCTTGTGGCCCATTGACAATGCCTGTGTTCATTTGCAACTGGGTTCCCTTCTGACTCTGATCCTCCAAACAATTTCAGAAGGAAATCGGCTTTCAGGTTCTTAGACCTCTAAATACTCATAGCTTAGCAGGAGGCAGGCTTCTCAGACTTTTAATAATTTAATGCCTTTCTCTGTGCAGCTTGCGTTCCTTACACACATCATGTGCCTGCCTCTTAATGCTGTGCTTTATATGAACAGTGTGTTTTCAACAATCTCAGCAAGGGGTGGCAACTGGGTGCCAATAGGTTAGTATTAAGACAGCTCCCAGTGGCACAGTATGTAAAAATGGAAGTGTTGCTATGCTGGCTTTAGATACATAGGCCACTCAGCCCAGGATCTTCCATATGTACTGGATACCAGCTGGGGTACATCAGAGGAAAACAGTTGAGAAGCCTAATCTACCCTTCACTTCCTTCCTGGCCAAAATAGAACTTCCTTCATTGGGTATCTTGCAGTGAAAGAAGACTGTGTGTCATCCTTCTGACAACACAGAAATGAAGAACCAGGGGCCCGCCAGATGTTGTTGGACATGTCTTTAAAAAAGACGTGAGGATTTAGTTTAGTTTGTTTTTTCTTTATATCTAGAATATTTAGCAGGGTTCAAATGGTATCTTTCAGAGAAAATATTTCAAGACTATTGTTCCTACAGTGAGCAGGAAGCCAAAATAAATCACCCAGGTGCTACTAAAATATACAACATACTGAAAATAATGACACAAAGCTAGTTTTAAACCATACCAATTCATCAAGGCACATGTTGTGAAGCCCTTGAAGCAGCATGATGAATCTCTTCCACGGTTTGGAACTGATGCAGATGCTGCCTTTACATGGCCCCTGAAAAGGAATGGAATTTATTTCTTCATTTATTTAAAGCTCAAATCTACCCTATCCTGAAAGCCAAGAGCAGGAAACATGCAAAGCAAACCTAAGCACAAGGCACAATGTGATTGTCACCCAGCAACTGCCTTGGCTCATCTGACTGCTGCCTACCAACCAACCAACCTTTAATAGCAGATGGGTTTTAAAAGTAATTTAGAGATGTGATCTGCTGGAATAAAATATATGCCCTCTTCCAAAAATCTGCTGTCCCTTCTTCACTTTTATTGGCTGGATGTGGGTGTTGGTTGGGGTGGAGTTGTTCTAGACTGTCCAAATATTTACCTTGAAGAGACTCTCTTGATGGGTTTCACTCCATGTTCTGAGTTTAACTTGATCACCATCATCATGGTTAAGAAGAAATGGCTTTATACGAAACATATGGTTTGGATGTTTTGCTTGAGCAATCTGGATTGTTTTACTAAGCTGTTTCATAGTGAACACCGCACATGGGAAAGTTCACATGTCAGAGAGAAGGCTATTATGCTGGCTTTCTTGGCACATCAGTTTTCCATTCGCAGGAGAAAGGTTTTGATGGGTGGCGGGGAGACACGACTTTTTAAAATGAGTGACTTCTGTGCATACTCAGATGGTACTCCAACATGTAAGAAGACCACAATATACCCCCCATCCCCCTGCTCACATTTGAACTGGTTCTGTGCTGTTGCTCTGTGATGTGGTGCTTGTTACAGACTATGTTCCCAGCAGTGTGCATTGGAATGTTGTCTGCTATTGCATCTAAGAGCATTTCCCCAGGTTTCTGGAAAATGTCAAGTGAGACTGCTCCCTCTCTGCCTTTCTCCTGCTTCCTTGCTTTTCTTTTGTGACATTTGGGGGGGGGGAGGGGGTCATCCAAAGTAGCATGGAGGAGCAAAATAGTGGGACTCTTGGCCAGGTGAGACTTTCTCAACCTGGTGCCCCTCCAGATGTTGGACTCCAGATCCCATCAGCCCCAGCCTCTCTGACCAGTAGTCAGCGATGGTGAAAATTGTGTTTCGGAAGCATCTGGAGGGCTCCAAGTTGGGGAATAAACGTCTAGATTGTGTTTCCAAATCTAAAAAGTGAGCAATCTGACCACACTAAAATGTCTTCCTAATCTGTGAGGCAGGCAAAAACTTTCCAAACAAATATGTCCAAAAGGCTCAAATTCACCCACAGCCTAACAACAAATCTCAAAATCTTTCTAATGTCAATGAGCAGAAAGCTCTCTTGGATTTAGGACACACTGTGGGGAGAGAGAGAGAGAGAGAGAGAGAGAGAGAGAGAGAGAGAGAGAATATCAAGCGAAATTCCCCCCTTTGCATTGAAAACTGTTCCCTCTCCCCCTCTGTCCCCAGGCTGCCTAACTCTTTCAGCCAAGAAAGAGGCAATGATTTGAACTAACTTGGCAAGAAAAAGGAGCACTTGGTAATTTCATCTGCCGTGTATTCTCTTTAACCAATTTTATTCCTTGGGACAAAAGAAGTCTGAATGATTTCACCCCTCTCAGGACTGTTTTTAAGAGAGACCTAGGAGTATGGAATGGGGATGGGGAGAGAGAATGATATATGCGTAGGCTCAACCTCTGCTCCTCCGGCTATATCTGTTCTATAGATCTATATTGGTTTACCTGTTATTCCCTTTTCCCAGGGAATTCAGAGACTTGCAGGATTCTAAAAGAATGTGAGGTGAGGAATCTCAGATGGCCATCGAATGCTGAGTATGGTGGCATGGGATGGGGTGGGAATCTTGAGAAAAGGGCATGGAAGGGTGAAGAGAAACCCTGAGCAGGAACATTTCACACTGCAACTTTTTGCTGCAGGTCCCACTTGTTATTACTATTACAAAGATGTCTGCCTATTCCTAGAACCTGCTGGCGGCAAAATTAATAGCTGTCTGGGTCATATCTGAACGACTTGTTCTTCCCTGTATTCCTCTTTCTGTCTAGAGCCCACACTGTGTACTTCAGGGTAAAACATAGCAGCCAAAGAGAAATCCCAATATTGATTGCTTCCAGCAGCCAAATGATTAGGGGTAATTTGAGCAACAAGCTTGCACTCTCCTCTGCATCTTCCTAATAGGAAAGCTAGAGGCCCATCTTTCTTGAATAAAATACAGTGGTACCTCAGGTGACATACGCTTTGGGTTACATACGCTTCAGGTTACAGACTCTGCTAACCCAGAAATGGTGCTTCAGGTTAAGAACTTTGCTTCAGGATGAGAACAGAAATTGGGCTCCGGCAGCGCGGCGGCAGCAGGAGGCCCCATTAGCTAAAGTGGTGCTTCAGGTTAAGAACAGTTTCAGGTTAAGAACGGACCTCCAGAACAAATTAAGTACTTAACCCGAGGTACCACTGTACTAGGGAGCATGATTGGAGATGGTTTTGTCCAGTGCTCCCCCCCCCCCCGGGAACTCAATGGTACGTAGTAACAGCATCTCTTTTTTGTTGTTAAAAAGTGTGGCACTTACTGTAACAACTTAATGGTGAGTACCGGCACCTCTTTTTCTAGAAAAAAGCACTGTTTTTGTCACATTCTGGTCATCTAGCAGGTAGATCACATAAAATAACACTGATGCTGTCATCATCAAGTTTATTTATATGCCACTTTTCCATATTGCGCTCAAAGTGGCTCACAAGAGCAATATCACCAATATGTAAGCCATCAGCACGTTTCATGTAGTATTTAAAAGCCACACCGGCAAGCTGACAAAAACATTAAGATTGTACTAAACATATGAAAAGCAATTTAGGCTAAGTCACATGCGTGCAGTCCTGTGTGGCACACAAAATGCAGATAGCTACAGAAACCTTCATATAAACCCTTTAACACATGTGTCTGCTTGCCCATTTGACACCACTTGCCTACGTTGCTTGAAACGACTAGTAAAGGCCTATCTTTTTTGCTTAGGCTCCCCCTGGCCCCTTTTTGTCAGGGACTGGCAGGGCCCCAAGGAGTGGGTGGCAGAGACTTTCTCAATTGGTGTAGTAGTAGTAATATTTATTTTTCTATGCTTTTATAGTACTGTTCTGCTAGTTTTGTGTTGTATTTTTGTTTTGATAATATTGCCTATGTTCTGCACCACTTTGAGATATTAATCATAGAATCATAGAATCATAGAGTTGGAAGATACCACAAGGGCCATCGAGTCCAACCCCCTGCCAAGCAGGAAACACCATCAGAGCACTCCTGACATATGGTTGTCACGCCTCTGCTTAAAGACCTCCAAAGAAGGAGACTCCACCACACTCCTTGGCAGCAAATTCCACTGTCGAACAGCTCTTACTGTCAGGAAGTTCTTCCTAATGTTTAGGTGGAATCTTCTTTCTTGTAGTTCATTAGATCCCTTAGACCTATCCAATTACCGCCCAGTTTCAAATCTTCCATACCTGGGTAAGGTAATTGAGAGAGCGGTTGCTGAACAGCTTGGTAGGTTTCTGGAGGAAACATCGGCATTAGATCCATTTCAGTCCGGTTTCCGTCCTGGTTTTGGGATGGAGACGGCTCTGGTTGCCCTAACAGATGATCTCCGTAGACAACTGGATCGAGGCGGGTCAGGACTGCTGATCCTTTTAGATTTGTCAGCAGCCTTTGACATGGTCGATCATGATCTTCTGGACCACCGCCTTACAGACGTAGGGATACAGGGCATAGCCCGTAACTGGTTGTGCTCTTTTATCTCTGGTCGGGGACAGAGGGTGGCATTAGGGAGGGAAATGTCGTCCGCCACTCCTTGGTGTGTGGAGTGCCGCAGGGCGCAATTCTCTCCCCGATGCTTTTTAACATCTTTATGCGCTCCCTTGCCCAGATTATCCGGAGCTATGGGCTGGGCTGTCACCAATATGCTGATGACACTCAGCTCTATCTGCTGATGGATGGCCACACTGACTCGGCCCCGAACACCCTGACCAGATGCTTGGAAGCTGTGGCTGGATGGTTTCGTGGGAGCCGATTGAAACTAAATCCTTCGAAGACAGAGGTCCTATGGCTAGGTCGGGATGGCATGGGGATGAGGGACCAACTCCCTTCTCTTGCGGGGGCCCAATTAGTGCCATTGCCTTCCGTTAAGAGTTTGGGTGTAATCCTTGACGCCTCCCTTTCCATGGAGGCGCAAGTTACAGCAACAGCCAAGGCGACATTTTTCCACCTTCGCCGCATCAAGCAGTTGGTCCCTTACCTTTCCCGCCCCGACCTGGCCACAGTGATCCATGCGATGGTCATCTCCAGGCTTGACTACTGTAATTCGCTCTATGCGGGGCTGCCCTTGAAGCTGTCCCAGAAACTCCAGCGGGTACAGAATGCTGCAGCGAGGCTCCTCACGGGGTCTCTGCCATGGGAGCATATTCACCCAGTGCTTTTCAAGCTGCACTGGCTCCCGGTGGAGTACAGGGTCAGATTTAAGGTGCTGCTTTTGACCTTTAAAGCCCTTCACGGCCTAGGACCCTCATACCTACGGGACCGCCTCTCCTGGTATGTCCCACGGAGAGCCTCAAGGTCCAAAAATAACAACACCCTAGTGGTCCCAGGCCCTAAGGAAGTTAGATTGGCTTCGACCAGAGCCAGGGCCTTTTCAACACTGGCTCCAGCCTGGTGGAACGCTCTGCCTCATGAGACCAGGGCCCTGCAGGATCTGATTTCTTTCCGCAGGGCCTGTAAGACAGAGTTGTTCCGCCTGGCCTTTGGCTTGGAGCCAATTTGATTCCCTCTCTCTCTCTCTCTCTTTTTTTCTTCTTTCTTTTCCTTCTCCTCCTGCGATGAGGCTACATTTTAATATTTTAATGTTGCATTATTTTAATGTTGTATTTTATTTTTGTTTTTAAGTTGTAATCATTCATCTTGTTTTTATTATTGCTTGTAAGCCGCTCTGAGCCCGGCCTTGGCTGGGGAGGGCGGGGTATAAAAAAAATATTATTATTATTATTATAGTTTGGATCCATTGCTCCGTGTCCGCTTCTCTGGAGCAGCAGAAAACAACCTTTCTCCCTCCTCTATGTGACATCCTTTTATATATTTGAACATGGCTATCAACTAATCAGTTTACAGTGGCCTGAGTGATGGGCCTGTCTCCTCAGGAAGGAGTTTCCTAACTGCAAGACTGCTTAAATGCTTTGCCCATTTTGACACTCTCTGTGTCATACATGTCTGTCTGCCTCTTACTTCCGTGTATTAGTTTGATTGGGTCCCACATCCAAGCAACTCCAAAGACAAAGGTGCTATTAGGAGTGGAAAGCCAGGAGT